>NC_068361.1:18880651-19073151 GCF_020536995.1 Dreissena polymorpha | reverse complement strand
AAGCAAACATTCTATGTGGACTTTGTATTGGTATATTTATAGGTGTGTGTCGCTTTCATCCTCCGTCAGGTATTCATTTGTATTAGACTATTGCTTTGATATCTGCCTAATATAATGCTACATATATTTTTATATTCGTTTAACAGGAAGTTGCCATATCATTCAATGGTTGGAGGTGAGTTATATTACTCCGAATAAACTATAAAGGCACCATTTTAGTACACAAGGATCAGATTGCGCCTAATTGGCGCAAAAAGGTATCTTGCACATTCGTATTTCAAGTTCACGTGGTACCATTTTGCATCCAGGGTGGGAGGGGATTTAACAAAATAATTGGGTACCTAGATGTGACATATTTTAGATACAAAAGGCAATAAAACCAGCACAAAACTGATTCGACAAATATTAAGCTCATTATTAGCACGTCAAAAGTCACCCTATTATATTCGTTCCCGTTAAAAATGCAGCGTCGTAGCGATTTTTGTTTTCATTATCCCTTTTAAAATGGAACGGAGAGGTATGGTTAACATATAACAGGTGACAGTTTTGTAACTTATCAGGCTCAGCACGAATTATTTATTATAAGCCTGATTTATACAAACACTATTGGGCAGTTACCCGTTATTATCTATATACAATAATATAATATTCCACATGACAGTCGTAGATTCTAATTGTGCTATTTACCGTCACTTTACCGTCGTGGTATCAACCTATCTATCTCATGTAAAGTACTACGTAGTTCATGGTAAGGGTTTAACAATCTTGTGGGAAGTACAAAGTCAATAATGGAAACGACAAACCAATCTTGTGTGAAGTACTAAGCAGGTTATGATAACGATATACCTATCTCATGTAAACGAGATAACCCACACGAGTTCATAACGGAATGCATCCAAATCTTTTCGATGCAGTTTGTAAAGCATTGCAAACAGCGACTCTGAAATATACATGTACAATTATGTAAACCAACCTTGCATCAGCCATTTTGAATCATGTGTTAAACAACATCATATATATCACCATTTAACTTTGAGCAGAAGGCTTTTTTGTGCATTTGTAGACATCTGAGGAGTTTTGAGACAAATGTAAAATGTGAGGGCCCGGTTTAAATACATAACCTACCGTCACGTGTTTAGCTTTCTGCGTGAAATCATTGTTGAAGCATGCATCGTTACAGCATGAAAGAAAACTTCTAACTTAATATTTCATTATCTAAAGCAATTATAAACAAGATAACTATTGATGCAAAGCATCAAAGGGCGTCGGGAATTTCAGTGTAAAAGGCACTCAATGAAGTTACATGGAACGATTTTTTTTCTACTGTAAATATTAATATATTGGCTGATTATTTTAATCAAAATAGAAGAAGATACAGGTATAACCATTATCTATGATTTTGTGTTATAAACCCCAAATGGCTGGCAGACGTCCCCCCCCCCCTCCACGACGTTTCCTCCCCAGACACTTTACCCCCGTTTTGGGGGTAAAACGTCTACATAATATGAAACTGTGTATTTGAAGTAGTTATTTGTAATAATGCATTTTATGTGTCTTAATAATTAATGATTAAAAAAATGATGTAAGTTGTGTCCTGAGTGATTAAAATATTAATTAATGATTTTTGATGGTTGTTTTTAGGAAAGCCTCAAACAAATTTTACCAATTAATTATACTTGTTTTTATAAGTGCCTGAAATTTTTCTTTCTTTTATTGAGATCATTGAAAAATTGAGTAAAAGCACAGCTTTAATGTTCTTTGATGGTAATTTTAAGTAGAATACTATAATACAAATGAAACAATTATAACTATTGTATTAATGAATTGAGTAAAAGCACACCTTTGATGTTCGTTGATGATCATTTTAAGTGGAATAGTATGTTACAAAGTAAACAATTATTAAATTAATGAATTCATTTTGCTACAAATTCAATTTTACCTAATACTAAACATACTGTATCAATATCTGTAGTATTACATACGAGTCGCCGCACTTCAGTGCGACACCAATCATGTGACCACTGAGGTGTGGCAAGTCTTTATCCCAAGGGCATTATTTGAAGAAACTTAATAGATGACTACTAAATTTTAGCCCTGACCCTTGTGGTTTGAGAGATGAATAATTTTGTAGTTTCCACTGTGTGTTCATTTGGAAAGCAAGTTACCCCAGAGCAGAGCCAACTTTTGACCGCAGGGGTATAACTTGAAAAACGTTGTAGAGCATCATCGTATAATTTTAAATATTGAAGCCCTTACTCTTTTGGTTTTTATAGATTTGTACAGTTTTCATGTTTTAAATTAATATTTTTGATCATGCGACCTACATATGAAAAGGACTGGAACAATTTTAACAAATTAAAAAGAGATGCATCAGAGGATCACACCTGTGAAGTAATTTTTTAATCTTACAACTGCTCAAAGGGAGAAGTCGTTAACAGAAAAAGTGTACACATGCACCTCAAATACTAAAGCACGATGGACATCACGGTATCCCAAAAGTTCCACATGAGCACCTCTTGTTCGGTGAGCTAAAGAAAATAGTTACACGAGTCAATATTAAAGAGTTTATTAAATGCATTGTACTACTTCTGACTGCATCAATGTCATGGTCTATATTTCCGATTTGGCAAAAACTCAAATGCATGATTATTAAATTTATTTATTAAATGGTGTTTATTTGTTATTTAATTACTTAAACCTTGATCCGACCCAACCCGAAAATACTCAGATTATTTTTAATTTTTATCCGCTGACCCAACCTGAAGTCAATGTTTGACATCATTGGGCCATAGGTCCCATTATAGTTTGTATAACCTATCGAGGCTGTGTGAACAAAGTAGGATTGTATGAAGCAGGGTCAGCGAGGGCATATAATTAAACAAAAAGACTCAAATAAACCATTACATATCAGTTGTTTTATTGGTATAATTTCATGACAAAATCAATTCACACTTTAATATACATTTCAAAACGCAGCTATAATATACGACCATGTCAATATCTGACTGGACCATCACGCAAACAGCAGGAGAAAAAGTAATTGCATGATTAGGCTGAAAATATACACACAGATGAATACATATTAAGTCTTTAATAGACAGGGTATTTGCCTCCAATTGTGTCAAATAGTTATTAAACATAATCACAAAAAGACCACGTTTACATTTGGTGACGTAATAACACCATGCTATCATACCACGCTTACGCTAATTGGGCCATGTCATAATAAACACCATACAATACATTGATCTAATGACATAATAACGACCCACTCAACTCGTGAACTTGTGATGTCATGATGACTTTACAGATCCATCAACATGTGTCGTCATGATGACCTTGTAAATGACATGTCATAGTAGTGACAAATACTCCTCGATGAGCTCATGAAGTAATATGCAGCATGTGCTAACAACCAAAAAAGGGACCTTTTAGCGTAGCCAGTTTTGTCACCAAGGATGATTGTTTTAACAATGATGACCACAATACACTGCTAGATATGAAAACCAGAATGACAGACACTGCAAGGAGTTGTAATGGATTGTTATTATAGAGGATATGTGTTGGATTTGTTCAAATATTGATTTTAATTCACGAGTGATCATAGAAAAATATTTTTTCTATGATGACTAGTGAATTAAAATAGATATTCCATCAACCAAATTCAACAAATGTTCATCTTATTTTCTGATTTAAAATGATAATTTCTGTATTTTGATGAAATAATGACGTCTTAACGTCATAAAACCACGTCATCTCACAGTTCAACATGTGACAGGCCAATCAGATAAAAAATATTTTTTCAAAGATTATCTCACAGAACAACAGTGAAATTTTCATGGTTAATTTCACTGTTTAAACCAGTGAATTGTCAATTCTAATTCACTGACATTTCTCTATAAACCAATGCAACAAATTAGATTTAGTATTTGTTATCACATACCATGATAATTTACATCTTCAGAAAAACTTTCAAAAATATGACGTGGTCTTAATAGGTTTGTGAACATATTGATACCTGCTTCACATAAGAGATGCCCATGAGGTTGTTGCACCATAATCATAACTTAACTTGATAATGTCCAGATGAAATTTAGACTAACACCCCCCACACACCTCCCCATATTGCTTTGACACATCGGTAGATGTTTGACCATTTTATCAAGCAAAAAAGTGCTCCTTTACATAAGACATTTTATGCAAATAGAAAGAACAAGGTCTGTCACCATAGGATGACTTATGCCCCCTATAAACGCTTGACAGAAGTTATGAGCTTTTTTCGAAACCTAAACGCAGATTTCGAAACCTAAACGCGGACCCTAAGTTCAAGGTCAAGGTCACTGGGATCAAAATTTGTGTGCCTATGGAAACGCCTTGTCCATATACACATGCATACCAAATATGAAGGTTATATCTCAAGGGGCATAGAAGTTATGAGCATTTTTCAAAACCTAAACGCATATTTCAAAACCTAAACGCGGACCCTAACTTCAAGGTCAAGGTCACAGGGGTCAAAATTGATGTGCGTATGGAAAGGCCTTGTCCATATACATATGCATACCAAATATGAAGGTTATATCTCAAGGGACATAGAAGTTATGAGCATTTTTCGAAACCTAAACGCAGATTTCGAAACCTAAACGCGGACCCTAAGTTCAAGGTCAAGGTCACAGGGATAAAAAAATGTGTGCACATGGAAGGCCTTGTCTATATACACATGCATACCAAATATGAAGGTTATATCTCAAGGGACATAGAAGTTATGAGCATTTTTCGAAACCTAAACGCAGATTTCGAAACCTAAACGCGGACCCTAAGTTCAAGGTCAAGGTCACAGGGATAAAAAAATGTGTGCACATGGAAGGCCTTGTCCATATACACATGCATACCAAATATGAAGGTTATATCTCAAGGGACATAGAAGTTATGTGCATTTTTCGAAACCTAAACGCAAATTTGAAACATAAACGCGGACCCTAAGTTCAAGGTCAAGGTCACAGGGGTAAAATTGTGTGTGCGTATGGAAAGGCCTTGTCCATATACACATGCATACCAAAAATGAAGGTTATATCTCAAGGCACATAGAAATTATGAGCATTTTTGGAAACCTGAACGCAAAGGGTGACGGAAAGACGGACAGACTGACAGACAGACAGACGGACAGTTTGATCACTATATGCCCCCTTTTCTTCGAAAGGGGGCAGATTAAGTTCAATGGACAAATTGGCCACCTGTGGGGAAACAAAATTGTCCACTACTACTCCTTATGAAAATGGTGTCCAGCAACAATTAAAGTAGTTAAACAGACAAGAAATTCAAACAGACCTAGAAAACCCAACCAACCACTTGATGACTTCAAACAGTGATGTTTTTGGAATAATTTGATATAAAATTCCCTTTACATTACGCTCAATACGACGCGCGACAAATCAGGCGACAGTCACAATTTTCTGCGATTTTTTTTTCTAAAACCCAGCGCGATATGCGACACTCAAATATTGATTGTCGCATGATTGTCGCGTGTCGTATTGAGCGTCGAGAGAATGTCGCGAGGATGTCGTGTGTCGACCTCGAAGGTCGACACGCGACACTCAACTTGGCCTATCCGGATTCCGTAATGTGATAAAAAAAGATCTTCCTCTCGTTGTCATATCATACTATATTTTTTACTAAACTCGTCCAGGAAAGTCGTTAGTAAGATCGACAAAGGCTTGCTTACTAACAAAATTCCTGAACTCGTTTAATAAAATATGGTATGATATGACAACTCGTGCCAGATCCTATATTTATTCATGCTATGTTTTGCTAGGACGGCCGCCGATTTGAAATGTTTCATCCAACACAATAACAGGATGAGTCTGCGATATTTGCGTTACTCCGTTGTCTTATTTACAGTGTTTTAAATTGTGGAAGCTGTGATAAAATATCTGAAATTGTATTTTTTAAGTCTGTAAGCGTTGACGATTACGATTTATTTATATGACAAAGAAACGATTTTACGATAGTTTCGATAATATATATAATAATATCATTTATTACGATAAATTTCGCATTAAAACTATCCCGCTGTCCCGTTATCGTCATCCTACTGTCCGTGAGTCAATCATGATACATCTCCGGAACATCCGTACGATATGCAATAAATCGTTATCTAATCTTACAACGCTCATGATTCCATGTGGTTGAGTTATTATTATCCAACGATATAAGCAGAGACAAGTGTATCATCTTGGTTACGTCAAACCTAAGTTGAGTTGATGAGTTATTATATATCCCTCAATGGTAAGAGTCATCTTTGTGTATATGGCGCCCTATTACATTTACCAATACCTTTTTAAGCCATTTGTTTACATCGCTTGCCTGCATGATGGGCAGAACTGTGAGTGAGTTTTGACGTCTGTCAATCAGTTTAATGTATATGTGATGTGCCGGTATATGCTTCGTAGCAACACCGACATTTGTAAATCCGGACCAGAAAAATATACAGTTAAAAGTAAATGCTTGGTAATCATAATACATGCAGTTACTTTATTGGAAACACAGTCCAAAATATAACTTGGGGAAGGTACACAGGCTAAACTAAAGCTTGCGAGTATAAGGATACATAAAATAATACGACCAGGCAGAAAAGAATTATTAGTTCAATGAACGAATACAAACATGTATTATTTAGACCATATATAAGCAAATAGAAAATTCCATTAGCAAATTAGAAAAAAAGAAACACACACTTATAACCTAGTATTTAAACGACAATTAACATAAAACAATCGCATATAATATTTTTATACACACAGCAACTCTAAATGTACATCATTTTAAACAAAAGAATAACTGAGTTAGTACAATAAACCAAAAACATTCATGCTTCTAAAATCATAACAAACAATGCTTGTCAGAATAGACGCAACAGAACAAATGAGCCGTGCTCTGTAAAAAGAGCGTTGAATTCATGTGTGTAAAGTATCGTCCCAAATTAAACCTGTGCAGTCGGCACAGACTAATCAGTGACGACACTTTCCGCCCTTATGATATGTTTCGTGTAAAGAAAGTCTTTTCTTAGGAAAAACCAAGGTAAGGCGGAAAGTGTCACTTAACGCAAATGCGTTAAACCCCCTTTTCACAGAGCGCGGCTCATATAATTATATTTTTCTAAGGCGCTTGGAGTGGTACCAATGCCTGATTTGGAAGCGTTATAGGCTAACCTATAAACATTCACCAACTGAACAATTTCCCTGCTTACAATGACTGACCAACAATGGGTAGGATGATGTTATTCATTCATCTTTTTAAATATGTTCCAATTCTCATTAAGCATACTGTCTATCCATTCGGAACAAAAACAAAAGAGGGACTCTAAACGGTGATTTTAATTTATGAAATACAAAAACTACAAAATTTTATAGATAGAAGTTCCTTAAGGCTTTGACTTCGTGATTAGTACAAATTCTAACAACAATACACTATCTTTATATGATATAACGACGAAAACCGGATATAAAACAATACAATTGTGAATGATTATCACGTCATAATCATTCATAATCTTATTACTCTAAATATTTCGTATGCAATTGCTCTTTATTTCAAAGCTACTAGCAAAAAGCAATATTATTTACATATTCACTCACAATCATTACTAACAAAACCTTTTTTTCAATTTTCAAATGTTTTTGCAGATGAAATATATTATGGAGTCAAATATCTTATACACGATATAGTCAACAAAGTCTACACAGCGACGGCAGTGTAGCGATTTTCTAATAATGGCCCTTGTGCGCTCATCTGAGTTCAAGGATATGACCAAGTGATCTAGTTTTTGACCACACCTGACCCAGATTCAAATCTGCCCTTAATATTGTCATAAACATTTTGTCCTGGTTTCATCAAGTTTGAGTCATATATTGGGCCTTTAGATCAGATACAAGGTTTTTCAAAGATTTGACCTGGTGACCTAGGTTTGGGAAGCAAGGTACCCAGATTCAATCTTGGCCTAGACAATGTCAGGATTACAATTCCGGCAAAGTTTTATCATGAATTAGTAATAAATAAGGCCTTAAAGTGGTAACAATTGTGTCTTTTTTAAACATTTTACGTGGTCACCTACTTTTACGCTAACGTGACTCATATTAATGCATTTTCCAGATAAATATACTGACAAAGTTTAATCAAGATCGAATAAAACATGTTACCTCTAGAATGTTAATGAGCTAACAGTTGATGGCACACAAAGCACAATACACGCTGAAAGAAAACGGGCGTAGGGTGATTACGATAGCTTGCCTTGACCACTTCATGCTCAGGTGAGCTAACTATAATGAATGACATTATTTCCATGTTTTGATCAGGTCTTATTGTAGCTAATCTGACTGTCATGACTATAACTAGGACACATTTTAAATGACGATATGAAATTAAATCTAAATAAAAGTCTAAAAAACTTAAATACATACAAAAACAAACATGCACTTCAAAACCAAAATTCAATGATATTAATAAAATCGCAACCGTTTACCGAAAGTAAATTACATGCACTAGGTAAATTCCGTTCATGTAAAATTGTATAAAAAATGAAAATAATAAAAAAGTTGAATTTAAATATAAAAGCTTCTTAATTTATTGAAATAGAAATTCGGTTAATAAATGAATAATAGTATAAATTACGTAATGCTGTAATTACTTTCTTTATTTGCTTGTTTGTCAATTAAAAAGTCGGAACTGTTTTTGTTTTAAACTCATTGATGTTGTCGTGTCTCCAAAATCCAACTATTAGTTTTCTCATTTCTTCATTAAAGCAGAAAGATGCAGGTCTTGCAATGTCAACAGAGATGGTATTGAGGATTGTCTTGCCGACTGTATCCACTTGACTTATGGAGTTGTCACCAAAGACGAAAACCTGCCCTGTGGCTGCCACATGTATGTTAGCTGTAATCCTGCTATGTTTGAATGCGGGATCCTGGAACGTAGCTGTGACTGTTCCATCCCTGGTCAGAGTGCGAAGCATGCCATTAATTAAGTCCGTCACATAGATCATCTTCCCATCAGGACTCACCCCAACACCTACAACTAAATGAGGTATACAACTTACACAATCTGGCACAAAATCTTGAATATTAGTATTTCTTTCTCAATAGTATTAGCGAAAGCTCACTTATTCTCATATCAATAGTAAGCAAACAGTGATCGTTCAAATGTATAACCTTTAAATGGAAAAATACCTGAAGTAAAAAATAGAAAAATATTTATTTAAACAACTAAATCTACTTTAAAAGAGTATTACGACTTTATAACATTAAAGACTTAAGCCAGTTATTCTTAAAAAATATAAGAAATTTTGAAAATTGGGACCGCATGTGATGCGTAGTGTGTTAAGCTTCTTTTGTTGTAAACAACATTATTAGTACATAACTCATTAATGTCATGATTGAGATACTTTGATAATTGAAATACCTGTCAAACAATTTTAATTGATCGGAGATGACGTTTCGGAACAGGACTAGAGTGCATGATTTCAATTAATATCATTGTAACCCTTATAGGACATGAAAGTCGGTCCTTAACCATGTGCCTGACCTATGTAATTAACAGCCGTATTGATACAATCTACGCTCAGATCTCATCCTTATCAAGTTCATGCATATGTAAACACAAAGTGCAAAGCATTCCTGAAACAAGGACAATAATAATGTACTCATATATCACCTCGGTCTCGTCCAGTACTATCTTCGTATAACTTCTTAACTAACCGTCCGTCCATTGTGTATTCGTACAACGCAGTACCGGAAGTCACAAACACTTCTGCATCGACATGCGCAATTCCATAACAGACATGATTCATTTTTAGAACCCGTTTGCGTATAATCTTTCCGTCATCTACCCGTAAGAAATGAATCCCGTTACGAGCATCGGCTTTCCATTTACTAACAGTCACCGCCATTTCGAAGGAGGAAATGCTACACATGGACCTCGGATAAGTAGGAAACTGAACTTGATCAATCACCTTGTACGCCTGATTAAGGAGTTTCACACAATCATTGTTAAGGTCAGCAATGACGAGATCCCCGTTGGAAGTCGTACATATACCCGTAATCGCACATGATAATTTATCAGTGGCTGTTTGAACATTATATTCTGACTTGTCCTCGATGCTGACAATCTTGTTTGGATCAACGTTATGTTGTGGATCGCCTATGATGATTTTCCCAAGATCAGTGCAGTCTGCATGACATTGAATCAATTCACGGTTAGGCTGGAATTTAATATCAGTTCTATCATTCTTGATCATGCTTTTTAGGAGTAAATCTGCTGCAGCAGTTTGATCAATACATTTTCTTAACGTAATAAACGTTCGTTCAGGTAGAATATTGTCTTTGAGCTTAGCGCCGTATATCTTTAATCTTGAAATACATTCTAAGCATCGCTTGGTGTCATCTTCAATGGAATTATTTAAGCGCTCGTGAATTGATTCCAATTCTCTTATGGTGTTTTGCTGAATTCGGTCAAGATTCTCGTTGATCTGTCGACGTTCATCAAGTATTTCTTCACAAATTTGTTCGTAAGAAGCTTTAAGTGATTTAATGTTATCTTTTCCTCTGTCCACCATATCCTTTAAACGCTTCTGCGACTTTTCTATTCCTTTCTTCACTTGAACAAGGGGTATACTTTGTGAGTTTGATTTGGCCTGTTCAGCCATTGTAAACACCTTACTGCATTGCCTGAAATGCAAATGTGCGTTAAACGGAACATATGGATGTATATTATTCTGATTATTCTATGTCGAGTCTTACGTCATGCTGCTAATGTTGATGTTAATTAATGGCGAAACTGGTGATGATGAAGATGTTGGTGGTGATGATTGTTGAACATGATGAAAAAGGCGATGGAGACGATGTTGTTGTTTTTTAATAGCAATAATGATGAACATAAATATTTAAATACTAACAACAATAATAATATTGATGATATAATAATAATAATAATACTAATACTACTAATAACAAAGAATGTTTGTAAAACATGCATGCTCCCATATGGGCTGTCCGTTGTAGTGGCAGCCATTGTGTGAATACGTTTTATGTCATTGTGACCTTTGACCTAGTGACCTGAAAATCAATAGGGGTCATCTGCGAGTCATGATCAATGTACCTATGAAGTGTCATGATCCTAGGCAAAAGTTTTCTTGAGTTATCATCCGGAAATAATTTTACTGTTTCGGTCACCTTGTCCTTGACCTTTGACCTAGTGACCTCAAAATCAATACGCGTCATCTGCGAATCATGATCAATCTACCCATGAAGTTTCATGATCCTAGGCATTTGCGTTCTTGAGTTATCATCCAAAAACTATTTTACCATTTCGGGTCACCGTGACCTTGACCTTTGACCTAGTGACCTCAAAATCGATAGGGGTCATCTGCGAGTCATGATCAATCTACCCATGAAGTTTCATGATCCTTGGCATATGCGTTCTTGAGTTATCATCCGAAAACCATTTTACTATTTCGGTTCACCGTGACCTTGACCTTTGACCTAGTGACCTTAAATTCAATAGAGGTCATCTGCGAATCATGATCAATCTACATATGAAGTTTCATAATCCTAGGAGTATGCTTTCTTGAGTTATCATCTAAAAATCATTTTACTATTTCGGGTCACCGTGACCTTGACCTTTGACCATTGTGACCTCAACATCAATAGGGGTCATCTGCGAGTCATATTCAATCTACCTATGAAGTGTCATGATCCTAGGCGTATGCGTTCTTGAGTTATCATCCGAAAACCATTTTACTATTTCGGGTCACCGTGACCTTGACCTTTGACCTAGTGACCTCAAACTCAATAGGAGTCATTTGCGAGTCATGATGTATCTAACAATGAAGTTTCATGATCCTAGGCGTATGCGTTTTTGAGTTATCATCCGGAAGCCATTTAACTATTTTGGGTCACCGTTACCTTGACCTTTGACCTAGTGATCTCAAAATCAACAGGGGTCCTCTGCGAGTCATGATCAATCTACCCATGAAGTTTCATGATCCTAGGCGTATGCATTCTTGAGTTATCATCCAGAAACCATTTTACTATTTCGGGTCACTGTGACCTAGACCTTTGACCTAGTGACCTCTAAATCGATAGGGGTCATCTGCAAGTCATGATCAATGTACCTATGAAGTTTCATGATCCTAGACCCAAGCGTTCTTGAATTATCATCCGGAAACCACCTGGTGGAGGGACCGACAGACCGACAGACCTACCGACAGACCGACCGACATGTGCAAAGCAATATACCCCCTCTTCTTCGAAGGGGGGCATAATAATAGAAATAATAATTATAATAGCATATAATTATAGTAATTATTGTTATTATTATATTACAATCATTATCATTATTAGTAGTAGTATTTTTGTTATTACAGTCGTTTTTTTCATTATTTTGGAATGGGGCCGTGCCGCTTATTATTGGGGAAAAAGCATCGTTTTTGACTAAAAATTGGTAAACTATTGTTGTTGATTTTTTGCTAACAACACTTTAAAATTAAGAAGAAAAGTGATTTAAATATTATATTTACTAAGGTTCAACTTAAACGCTGGATTTACATTAAATTAAATATTGACACATATTTATTAAAATGTTGTTTTTGTGTGGAAACCTTCATAGGGATTTTAGGACCCTTTTTGGATAGTATTAGTAGTAGTAGTAGTAGTAGAGTAGTAGGTAAGTAGTAGCAGTAGTAGTAGTAGTAGTAGTAGTAGTAGTTTAGTAGTAGTAGTAGTAGTAGTTTAGTAGTAGTTCGTAGTAGTAGTAGTAGATTAGTAGTAGTAGTAGTAGTTAGTAGTAATAGTAGTAGTAGTAGTAGTAGTAGTAGTAGTAGTAGTAGTAGTAGTAGTAGTAGTAGTAGTAGTAGTTAGTAGTAGTAGTAGTAGTAGTAGTAGTAGTAGTAGTAGTAGTAGTAGTAGTAGTAGTAGTAGTAGAAGTAGTAGTAGTAGTAGTAGTAGTAATATTAGTAGTAGTAGTAGTAGTAATAGTAGTAGTAGTAGTTGTAGTAGTAGTAGTAGTAGTAGTAGTAGTAGTAGTAGTAGTAGTAGTAGTAGTAGTAGTAGTAGTAGTAGTAGAAGTAGTAGTGAAAACCTTCATAGGGATTTTAGGACCCTTTTTGGACAGTACTAGTAGAAGTAGTAGAAGTAGTAGTAGTTTAGTAGTAGAAGTAGTAGTAGTAGTAGTAGTAGTAGTAGTAGTAGTAGTAGTTAAGTAGTAGTAGTAGAAGTAGTAGTAGTAGTAGTAGTAGTAGTAGTAGTAGTAGTAGTAGTAGTAGTAGTAGTAGTAGTAGTAGTAGTAGTAGTGGAAACCTTCATAGGGATTTTTAGGACCCTTTTTGGACAGTAGTAGTAGTAGTAGTAGATTTTTAGGACCCTTTTTGGACAGTAGTAGTAGTAGTGGTGGTGGTGGTGGTGGTCGAGGTTGTGGTGGTGGTGGTGGTCGTAGTAGTAGTAGTAGTAGTAGTAGTAGTAGTTGTAGTAGTAGTAGTAGTAGTAGTAGTAGTAGTAGAAGTAGTAGTAGTAGTTGTTGTTGTAGTAGTAGTAGTATATATATACACACACACACATGAAACAGGTATGATTTGTACTTGGCCTTAACATAAATTTATATCTACTCACTGACCTGTGTTTTAGGAGCAGACATAAATGACATAGCAACTGTTCATGATCTTCACAGAACATCGTTAGTTTCTCAGTCGTGTGCTCCTCACATAACTCTATAGTATCGTCCACTTTGTTCGCAACATACCAGCTTTCACCGTCAGATTTCGCTGACACCGCGTGATCCTTATGTAGCTTTTTGTGCATTTTTACACATTCGTCGCAGTATGTTTTAAAACATATTTTACAATGAAACAGTCCTTCGTTATGCATGCCATCCTCTTCGCAAACAGAACAAAAAATGTCGTAAAATACGTCTGATCCCTTTTGCTGCGAAGTGTTTAAGTTAGACGCCATTTTATGATTTCTTTACAAAACCACTTTCGATTTCCATATGTCTTAAAGGCGTGCCGTGTGTACCTACTAAGTAACTATTAAAGGTGCCTTTTCACAGATTTTGGCATGTATTGAAGTTTGCCATTAAATGCTTTATATTGATAAATGTTAACATTGGGTCTAAAAGCTCCAGTAAAAAAACAATAATAAAATTAAAGAAATAAATAAAAGTAACCCTAAACTGGGCACGACACGAATCACTGAACCCTGGATTAAAAGTCTATCGCTGAGACCAATTGGCCATTCGTGCTCAAACAATCAGTGAGGTATTTTATACTTTCAATCGTTTTGCGTTGCAACGCTTTATAATTTTCAGGTTTTTAAATCGTGGAAAGATGCAAATAATGGATATTTTAGAGCATGGTAAATGATCAGTATTACTTACAATTATCATAACTACAGCAAAAATGTGCGATTCTTAAACAATTTATTTTTATTTCTTCAATTTACAAAAACGTGAAAATGCCCCTTTAAGTGATAATTATATGTTTATCAGATTCGTAGGTCGGACTATTAGGCCAAATTTATTGTAGTTTGGTTTACGTATGGTTCATTCAAGGTTGAATACCAAATATATCCTATATATCTGTACGACTATAAGACATGTTCAAACTGCTCATAAAGCGAACTTCGACTAGTGAGTTAAAATTACAGTTAAGACAGTATATATTGTAAGCAAACATTCTATGTGGACTTTGTATTGGTATATTTATAGGTGTGTGTCGCTTTCATCCTCCGTCAAGTAGTAATTTATATTAGACTATTGCTTTGATATCTGCCTAATATAATGCTACATATATTTTTATATTCGTTCAACAGGAAGTTGCCATATCATTCAATGTTTGGAGGTTGGTCATATTACTCGGAATGAACTATAAAGTCATCATTTTAGTAAACAAGGGTCAGATTTCGCCCGATTGGCGCAAAAAGGTACCTTTGCGCCTTCTAATTTCAATTCCACATGGTACCATTTTCCACCCGGGGGGGGGGGATTTAACAAAACAAACAATTTGGTACCTAGATGTAATATATTTTAGACACAAAAGGCAATGAAACCCGCACAAAACTGATTCGACAAATAAAAGTCACCCTATTAAATTCATTCCCGTTAAAAATGCAGCGTCGTAGCGATTTGTGTTTTCATTATCCCTTTCAAAATGGAACGGAGAGGTATGGTTAACAAAATAACAGGTTACAGTTTTGTAACTTATCAGGCTCAGCACGAATTATTTATTATAAGTCTGATTTATACAAACACTATTGGGCAGTTACCCGTTATTCTCTATATACAGTAATATAATATTCCACATGACAATCGTAGATTCTAATTGTGCTATTTACCGTCACTTTACCGTCGTGGTATCGACCTATCTATCAAATGTGAAGTACTACGTAGGTCATGTTAACAACCTTTCTATCTCATGTAAAGTACTACGTAGTTCAGGGTAAGGGTTTAACAATCTTGTGGGAAGTACAAAGTCAATAATGGAAACGACAATCCAATCTCGTGTGAAGTACTAAGTAGGTCATGGTAACGATATACCTATCTCATGTGAACGAGATAACCCACACGAGTTCATAACGGAATGCATCCATATCTTTTTGATGCAGTTTGTAAAGCATTGCTAACAGCGACTCTGAAATATACAATTATGTAAACCAACATTGCATCAGCCATTTTGAATCATGTGTTAAACAACATCATATACATCACCAATTAACTTTGAGCAGAAGGCTTTTTTGTGCATTTGTAGACATCTGAGGAGTTTTGAGACAAATGTAAAATGTGAGGGCCCGGTTTAAATACATAACCTACCGACACGTTTTTAGCTTTCTGCGTGACATCATTGTTTAAGCATGCCTTGTTACAACATGAAAGAAAACTTATAACTTAATATTTCATTATCTAAAGCAATTATAAACAAGTTAACTATTGATGCAAAGCATCAAAGGGCGTCGGGAATTTCAGTGTAAAAGGCACTCAATGAAGTAACGTGGAACGATTTTTTTTCTACTGTAAATATTAATATATTGGCCGATTATTTTAATCAAAATAGAAAAATATACTGGTATAGCCATTATCTATGATTTTGTGTTATAACCCCCAAATGGGTGGCAGACGTCCCCCCCCCCCTCCAAGACGTTTCCTCCCCAGACGTTTCACCCCCCATGTTTGGGGTGAAACGTCTACATAATATGAAAATATGTATTTGAAGTAGTTATTTGTAATAATGCATTTTATGTGTCTTAATAATTAATGATTAAAAAAATGCTGTAAGTTGTGTCCTGAGTGATTCAAATATTAATTCATGATTTTTTATGGTTGTTTTTATAAGTGCCTGAATTTTTTAATTCTTTTATTAAGATCATTAAAAAAATGAGGTAAAGCACAGCTTTAATGTTCTTTGATGGTAATTTTAAGTAGAATACTATCATACAAATGAAACAATTATAACTATTGTATTAATGAATTGAATAAAAGCACACCTTTGATGTTCTTTGATGATCATTTTAAGTGGAATAGTATGTTGCAAAGTAAACAAGTATTGAATTAATGAATTCATTTTGCTACGAATTCAATTTAACCTAATGTTAAACATACTGTATCAATATCTGTAGTATTACATACGAGTCGCCGCACTTCAGTGCGACACCAATCATGTGACCACTGAGGTGTGGCAAGTCTTTACCCCAGGGGCATTATTTGAAGAAACTTAAAAGATGACTACTAAATTTTAGCCCTGACCCTTGTGGTTTTAGAGATGAAGAATTTTGTAGTTTCCACTGTGTGTTCATCTGGAAAGCAAGTTACCCCAGTGCAGAGCCAATTTTGACCGCAGGGGTATAACTTGAAAAACGTTGTAGAGCATCATCGTATGATTTTAAATATTGAAGCCCTCACTATTTTGGTTTTTATAGATTTGTACAGTTTTCATGTTTTAAATAAATATTTTTGATCATGCGACCTACATATGAAAAGGACTGGGACAATTTTAACAAATTAAAAAGAGATGCATCAGAGGATCACACCTGTGAAGTAATTGTTTAATCTTACAACTGCTCAAAGGGAGAAGTCGTTAACAGAAAAAGTGTACACATGCACCTCAAATACTAAAGTACGATGGACATCACGGTATCCCAAAAGTTCCACATGAGCACCTTTTGTTTCGTGAGCTAAAGAAAATAGTTACACGAGTCAATATTAAAGAGTTTATTAAATGCATTGTACTACTTCTGACTGCATCAATTTCATGGTCTATATTTCTGATTTGGCAAAAACTCAAATGCGTGAAGTGCTTAAGAACACGCTTTATTAAATGGTGTTTATTTGTTTCTTACTTAATCAACCTTGATCCGACCCAACCCGAAAATACTCAGATTTTTTTTTATCCGCTGACCCAACCTGAAGTCAATGTTTGACATCTTTGGACCATAGTTCCCATTATAGTTTGTATAACATATCGAGGCTGTGTGAACAGAGTAGGATTGTATGAAGCAGGGTCAGCGAGGCCATCTAGTTAAACAAAAAGACTCAAATAAATAATAAAATATCAGTTGTTTTATTGGTCTAATTTCATGTCAAAATCAATTCACACATTAATATACATTTCAAAACGCAGCTATAATATACGACCATGTCAATATCTGACTGGACCATCACGCAAACAGCAGGAGAAAAAGTCATAACATGATTAGACTGAAAATATACACACAGATGAATACAGATTACTGTGAAACCATTTATTTTCGTCGGCACAAAATTTCGCCCTTTTCATAAAAATGACTATTTCGTCCGCTCTTAAATTCGTCCATTTCTGGTTTTGAAAAAACAAAACAAAAAACGTCCGATTTGTTTGTAATACATGTAATACGCGGTTGCGAAAACATTGTGCTGGGGAAAGAGAGGTGCAGCACTTGGTAGTCACTTGCAGGAGGTGGGCCTTGTTTGGCATATGCCATTTAGCAAGTCTGTTATTTTAGGTGATAGTAACTGTCCCTTATCATTTTATGTCATTGACACGTTCTTTGTTATGATTAGCGGATAAGTTGGACTGAATAATCGTTAACAAGTGTTTTAAACAACGAAGCCAATTGCCAATTAGTCTTTTTCCATTACTATCACGGTCAAACTGATTACAATCTTACCTTTATCGGCGCCAATTAGAGAAGGTGCGAACATTATGGGTTATAATTAGCGTAAGCAAATTATTTTGGTCATATTTCATTAAAGTTTCAAGCGTTTTGCATCGTAAATATTTGAAACCAAACAACCAAACACAAATCAAAATGTTCTTTATTAATTTGTAACAAAGCGCATAATATATTTTACACATCGTCATATTTTAATTGCGTTTAATAGTATTGTCTTTAATCCGGATTCGCCGCGTGTAGGCTGTATAATCTGCAACACCCCTGAAAAACACAATACACACAATGGGTAATAAAGTTGTTAACAATTAGCGCTAATCAACACTATTATACCTAAACGAAGTCGACGCATTCGATACAGCCTTATTGCATTCGCGTTTTACAGGTAATGTCAGTTGTCAGTACACTGTATATGAACACCCCTTTGTGTCAAAACCGGATTTAACTTGAGTGTGAATAGTCGACTGTTTCATGTTCTTTGTATCAATACCATCTGTGTATCTGTATTATAAGTATACCAGTCAACAAACAAGTTGCGCGCTTCCGCATATGGGTATTCGGACGTTCAAAAAATTGACCTACGGTTTAGCGTTCATGCCGTCGAACGCATTAAAGCAATATAACTCGTTTTTTTTCACTATTTCTTTATATGCAAAAAATACTAGTGGCTTATTACTTACCTTGCAATCTTTTTTTCTCGCATTTTGCGAGTGTGCGAGTGTTAATTTCGAGCCGTGTGTATATGCGTGGATTACGCTGGATTTAAATGCCTCATGCCTACGGTAATTCAGTCTTATTTGTTTCAAATATGGGACATGATTGTTCGTTAGGATCTTGAATTCGTCCATCGGTCGAAGGACGAAAAACGCGAAAAATAATGTCGGACGAATAATAATGGTTTCACAGTAAGTCTGTAATAGACAGAGATATTTGCCTCCATTTGTGTCAAACAGTTATTAAACATAATCACAGAAAGACCATGTTCACATTTGGTGACGTAATAACACTATGCTATCATACCACGCCTACGCTAATTGGGCCATGTCATAATAAACACCATACAATACATTGATCTGATGACATAATAACTGCCCTACTCAACTCGTGAACTTGTGATGTCATGATGACTTTACAGATCCATCAACATGTGTCGTCACGATGACCTTGTAAATGACATGTCATAGTAGTGACAAATACTCCTCGATGAGCGCATGAAGTAATATGCAGCATGTGCTAAGAACCAAAAATGGGACCTTTTAGCGTAGCCAGTTTTGTCACCAAGGATGATTTTTTAACAATGATGACCATAATACACTGCTAGATATGAAAACCAGAATGACAGACACTGCAAGGAGTTGTAATGGATTGTTAATTTAGAGGATAGTTGTTGGATTTGTTCAAATATTGATTTTAATTCACGAGTGATCATAGAAAAATATTTTTTCTATGATGACTAGTGAATTAAAATCGATATTTCATCAACCAAATTCAACAAATTTTCATCTTATTTTATGATTTAAAAGGATAATTTCTGTATTTTGCTGAAATAATGACGTCTTAACGTCATGAAACCATGTCATTTCACAGTTCAACATGTGACAGGCCAATCAGAATTTTTTTTTTAAGATTATCTCACAGAAAAACAGTTAAATGTTCATGGCTATTTCACTGTTTGAACCAGTGAATTATCAATTTTAATTCACTGACATTTCTCTATAAACCAATGGAAAGCATCAAATTAGATTTCAGTATTTGTTATCACATACCATGATAATTTACATCTTCAGAGGCACTTTCAAAAATATGACGTGGTCTTAATAGGTGTGTGAACATATTGATACCTGCTTCACATAAGAGATGCCCATGAGGTTGTTGCACCATAATTATAACTTAACTTGATAATGTCCAGATGAAATTTAGACAAACATCCCCCCCACACACACCTCCAAATATTGCTTTGACACATCGGTAGATGTTTGACCATTTTATCAAGCAAAAAATGCTCCTTTACATAAGACATTTTATGCAAATAGAAAGAACAAGAGCTGTCACTATAGGATGACTTATGCCCCCTATAAACGCTTGACAGAAGTTATGAGCTTTTTTCGAAACCTAAACGCAGATTTAGAAACCTAAACGCGGACCCTAAATTCAAGGTCACAGGGGTCAAAATTTGTGTGCCTATGGAAAAGCCTTGTCCATATACACATGCATACCAAATATCTCAAGGGACATAGAAGTTATGAGCATTTTTGGAAACCTAAACGCAAAGTGTGACAGAAAGACAGACAGACAGACGGACAGTCCGATCACTATATGCCCCCTTTTCTTCGAAAGGGAGCATATAAAGTTCAATGGACAAAATGGCCACCTGTGGGGAAAAAAAATTGTCCACTACTACTCCTTATAAAAATGGTGTCCAGCAACAATTAAAGTAGTTAAACAGACAAGAAATTCAAACAGACCTAGAAAACCCAACCAACCACTTGATGACTTCAGACAGTGATGTTTTTGGAATAATTTAATATACAATTCCCTTTATATTTTTGATCTGATTGGCCTGCGACATTTTAAAAAAAGTTGAACAAACTGCCAGTATATACATGTGATTCTTCAAACTTTGTTGGGGAATGAAATGATGAATATCACAAACAAAATGAAAACAACATCAGTAATACATATGTTCTTGCTAAATGAACACATACAATTAATGATCTTTGGTACCGGTGGACAATTGATTTAAAGTTTTAAAACTTACAAAATGAAAAAATAAAGTATGATACATAATGTTTGAAATAGTGTCTGCTTCATTTTCAGAGGGGTAATCACCTGACAAACAAGATGGCGAGGACCATGCCAAGCACGTGTTTTTCAAATTTTCTTAGCCTGAGCTGTAATTTTGTGACCAGCTAAGAAATGTTGCAGAATATAGTCAAGATATAGAGCAAATATTAATATGATATAAACGCTTATCACTTTCTTGCCGATTTGGCTGGAAAGAGAGCGGCATTTTAACAATTAATACAAGCAATAAAAGGTTTAAAACAGCGAAAATGAATGTCTTGACATGGAAGTGGCCATCTTGTTTTTCAAGTTATTACTCCCTCTGTAAGTACAAGATACAGAAAATGATCAGACCTGATAGACACGTTTGAACAGTGAAACTATGTTTTAAACATATAGGTCTATATTAAAACAATTCTTAAATTCACATCCACATATTATTATACATGAGTATACATGTATATATTATATTATACATGTGGTCGTCTCGATGGCATTGTCAGAAGATTGAGTCATTTCATCCCCATTGAAGTAAATCCTACACTTCAAAACCATTCATTATCTTTGTTATTGTCACTAATTTCAGGACATATTTCATCTAAAGAATAAACATGAAGAGAGAAACAAAAGCCCTGCACATGTCAACAACAATATGAGTGTATAGTCACCATTGATACTACCCTGTCATGATTTATTTAACACAGTGTACAATTAGAACTTGAGAAATGTTAGATTTATATTTGTATATTGACAAATACATTACAACAAAGTGTTCTGATGTATAGTTATCAAACCTCAAAGTTGTAATTTTAAATGTGTCAGAACAAGAATCTATTAGTCAGCGCCTGGCAAACAACACAATTAGGAAATATTAGTACCTGTGTTTATAGGTTAAAGTGATTTATAGTTCATATTTCATGTATTATATTCAACAGAGCAAAGTCACTTTAAATTTGATACATTTTTCACCTATCCTCACCCAAAAGAGAATCCAATCTCAAACATAGTTGCAACTTCCAATATTCTCTGTTGAAAGTCTCTTCGAGACATATTTGTTTTCCAAGAAGGCTGGTGTGTCAGAGGCAAAGCTATAATGGCTATGTGCAAACAGCATAAACCAAGAACAGCCTGTGAGTAAAGTTTGAAAGGCGTCAATTTCAATCCTTAGATACTGATGAGCAGCAAACAGAATTAAACCTGAACAGACTGCAAGTTACTGGCAGGCTGTTCTGGGTTTATGCTGTTTGCACATAGCCATTTTAGCTTTGTCTTCGAGTGTGAAAGGCTTAAGTCAACATTATAAAAAAAACATGGAGCCTGGCTTATTTTGGCTTTTTGGTGAAACGTAAAAAAATAACATTGAAATATGTGTGTGTGTGTTTTTTGTCTAAAAATAATGCGCTCATTAATGAATATATATCAAAAATATTTGGCAATGTACTGCTGCCCTATAATAAACATTATGATATCAATACACAGTTTAATTATTACATTCACTAAAAACATAACATTAATATTATGAATTATTTTATATAACTAATAATTAATTGTACATTAATCACATCTACATTTTATTTTAATTATAGTGCATAATTTTAATGATCATCCAAGTAACAAAACAACTGTTACTAAATTACATGTTTTAAGTATGTTAATCAATTACTTTAAGATACAAAAAGCAGTGATCTTACGGCAGTTCAAGTTGTACACGTATACATGTATAAGTATTGAGTTAAGAAATTGTTCACCATTGTGTAATGCCCGCCTAAATTGAACTGTGTTTTAGAGTATTCAGCAGAATAATGTACACAAGTTCATACATTGAAAAAAACAACATCACATTTCGAAATACCTAAAATTTTAATACAATGTTAGCCCTTACCACTTTTACGTATTTTAACGCATTTGTAGTCCCTTAGAAAGTTAAATTTAATTGATAGCCTTTTTACTAGATCCAAGTTTAAAAGGTTTCAGTTCCGACCCTGATGAGCTGCAAACAGCCTAAAACCTGAACAGTCTGCAAGTTACTGGCAGGCTGGTTTGGTTTTATGCTGTTTGCACATAGCCATTTTCACTTAGCTTCTAAGTGGGAAAGCGTTAACAGAAGACTTATGATAGCATACTTACACTAGAGACAGTGTGCAATTGCCACTGAAAGTAGGCAGGATATCAGAATTGTCCAACAAAATTATTTCTCTTTCATCACAAGGGAGACAACTCTTGACTCTGGGCAGGCATTCACAAAGCTCTTTAGAATTTTTTATTGAAAGTTCGGGGCATAAAACTTTGCGTAATACAATGTACGTTATAACCTCTCTGATTCAAATCCAAGACATATCTACCGAAAAACAAACAAGACGAGTCACTTCAAACACTACGTCTAAACGTATATTTTGCATTACAATGTTTGAGTGCACAACAGATGTAATGTGATGTGATAATGAAATTAAATGCTGTTACATAAGTTTAACACTCAAAACCTAGATGCACAAATGGCATAACAGAATATGAATGGTGACTGATAGATAATGGGTATTACATGATAAATGAACGTAACATAGAATTTGATTGCAACAAGGGCTGTTTGTAAAACATGCATGCCCCCCCCCATATGGGCTGTCCGTTGTAGTGGCAGCCATTGTGTGAATACGTTTTTTGTCACTGTGACCTTGACCTTTGACCTAGTGACCTGAAAATCAATAGGGGTCATCTGCGAGTCATGATCAATGTACCTATGAAGTGTCATGATCCTAGGCAAAAGCGTTCTTGAGTTTTTATCCGGAAAGAATTTTACTGTTTTGGGTCACCGTGACCTTTGACCTAGTGACCTGAACATCAATATGGGTCATCTGCGAGTCATGATCAATGTACCTATGAAGTTTCATGATCCTAGACGTAAGCGTTCTTGAGTATCATCCGAAAACCATTTTACTATTTTGGGTCACCGTGACCTTTGACCTTGTGACCACAAGATCAATAGGGGTCATCTGCGAGTCATGATTTATCTAACGATGAGGTTTCATGATATTAGGCGTATGCGTTCTTGAGTAATCATCCGGAAACCATTTTACTATTTGGGGTCACCGTGACATTGACCTAGTGACCTCAAAATCAATAGGGTCATTTGCGAGTCATGATCAATCTACCTATGAAGTTTCATGATCCTAGGCGTATGCGTTCTTGAGTTATCATCCGGAAACCATCTGGTGGCAAACGGACATACATACAGACAGACAGACAGACCGACATGTGCAAAACAATATACCCCCTCTTCTTCGAAGGGGGGCATAACTATTAACTCACACAGACCTACATTAGTACTTGAAAACACTGTTCTTATATTGTAACAATTACTACAGTAATTCTTATGATACTTACTCTGCGATTGATTAAAAGCTTATTTCAATTGTTTTTATGGGAAAGTTGGATATAAAACAATAAATACAAAAGGACTTCTTTTGAGCAAAACCCTGTTTCATTTTACATATAAAGGATACAAAAGAGAAAAAAAACAAAAAAACTAGCTTAAGCATTCTTGAGTTATCATCAGGAAACCATTTTACTGTTTAGAGTCACTGTGACCTTGACCTTTGACCAAGTGACCTGAAAATCAATAGGGGTTATCTGCTAGTCATGATCAATGTACCTATAAAGTTTCATGATCGTAGTCCTAAGCATTCTTGAGTTATCATCAGGAAACCATTTTACTATTTCAAGTCACTGTGACCTTGACCTTTGACCTAGTGACCTGAAAATCAATAGGGGTCATCTGCCAGTCATGATCAATCTATGTATGAAGTTTCATGATCCTAGACCTTAGCGTTCTTGAGTTATCATCCGGAAACCATTTGGTGGACGGACCGACGGACGTACGGAGGACCGACCGACATGAGCAAAACAATATACCCCCTCTTCTTCAAAGGAGGGCATAAAAACTAAGAAACATTTGAATTTCCATGTGAAATTTTAACACAAACTTTACCAACATATTAAACTTATTAAAAGCAGCGTGTTTTCTTCGTGATTTCCGTATTCAAATTGAAGTCTTCATGAGTCATCAATCAACATGAGTCTGAAAAGGGATTTGCAGTGCGAACTTGAGATCTATAAAAATGTTGAAACTCCACAGCAACTTCCACCAGTAGAACCGTTTTGTAGAATGGAGGTACTCACAATCAGGTAGAATGTGAATGGACAGATTGTGTAGAAGAAATATCAGCAGTAGCAATATTGAGCAGCCTATCTAGTGAACACACAAAGGCTTTCAAGTCAGAGTCCCATGGACCAAATCATTCCATTCGTCCAATCTCAATATCTCCATGCAGAACTTCTGACCAGTAGCAGTCAATATCTCACATAATTTCAGAGCAAAACTTTTATTATAACTGATACAATAAATATCTGATACAATTTTGCACAAAACCCTCAATTCCAGCCAGTAGAAGTTTATATTCCAAGGGTTCAGTGCAAGACTATCTCATCTTAATACGCAGTTTATATTCCAAGGGTTCAGCGCAAGACTATCTCATCTAAATACGCAGTTTATATTCCAAGGGTTCAGCGCAAGACTATCTCATCTAAATACGCAGTTTATATTCCAAGGGTTCAGCGCAAGTATTTCATCTAAATACGCAGTTTATATTCCAAGGGTTCAGCGCAAGACTATCTCATCTAAATACGCAGTTTATATTCCAAGGGTTCAGCGCAAGACTATCTCATCTAAATACGCAGTTTATATTCCAAGGGTTCAGCGCAAGACTATCTCATCTAAATACGCAGTTTATATTCCAAGGGTTCAGCGCAAGACTATCTCATCTAAATACGCAGTTTATATTCCAAGGGTTCAGCGCAAGACTATCTCATCTAAATAGGCAGTTTATATTCCAAAGGTTCAGCGCAAGACTATCTCATCTAAATACGCAGTTTATATTCCAAGGGTGCAGCGCAAGACTATCTCATCTAAATAGGCAGTTTATATTCCAAGGGTTCAGCGCAAGACTATCTCATCTAAATACGCAGTTTATATTCCAAGGGTTCAGCGCAAGACTATCTCATCTAAATACGCAGTTAATATTCCAAGGGTTCAGCGCAAGACTATCTCATCTAAATAGGCAGTTTATATTCCAAGGGTTCAGCGCAAGACTATCTCATCTAAATACGCAGTTTATATTCCAAGGGTTCAGCGCAAGACTATCTCATCTAAATACACAGTTTATATTCCAATGGTTCAGTGCAAGTATTTCATCTAAAAACATCTAAAAAGCTGATCCAGTTTAAAGCCTAATCCCCTGATTCCTTGCTCGCTCATATGGGACTCGAACTAGACTTGTCATTATTTCTTTTTCTTCTTCACGGAGGCCTGTTGGGGAGGCGAGATTTCATCCTTATCGGGTAGACTGGTTCTCTGCTCCTCCAGACGGCTAGACTGGACCTTCTGGATCAGCCCGAAGAAATCTTCATCAGGGACGGTTGGGGCGGGGCGGTTGTGTGGTAGGGCACTACGCTGATCATCAATCCGGGATCCCTGCAAAATATACCGGATATTTAATTATTTTTTTAGGACCCATACAAAACACTTTTATAGAAGTGTGTGTGTGCGGGAGGGGGGGGGGAGGTAAGGGTGGCGGCCGCATATAACAGGCAAAATGTCAACAAACATTTAAATGAATTCTTTTCTGGATTCCTAGAAACCACTCTTTAAGGGGTGGGGGAGAGTGAGCGTGTATAACACACAAAAGATTGGCTCACCCATTAAATATAACGCATATTACTGGTTTAGAAAAGATAAAAGACTGGTTGTTTAGCTTTAATATGTAAAAATTCATTAGGAAAATATCATCTGACAGCTCGTATGACCATTTCTTAAACTTAACCAGAACATAACAGTACAGATCAGAAATTTATTACAATTTGTTCATAGAACGCTATCAGTCATAATCATGTTATTATATTTTATAGACATATCATGAAGTCATTTGCAAAGTAAGTGATAATACAGTAATAAAAAGTGTACATTCCATCTTACATATTACATGACAGTGGTGGGAAAACAACAGGGTGGCAATCAGCTATTATGCTCTTAATATTAACCACATAATCAACAAAAATGCTCTGCATCATGCCATTTTCTCCTCAGAAACTCATTGGAAACTCCTGTTTAATGAACAAAAAAAGGTCACATCACATTTTTACCTGACAACGCATGAGCATTTCAAAGAAGCTGTCGTCTGGTACGTCGTTAACGTTTCTCTCGCGGAGGTATTGGTTAATAACTGCCTGGGAGTTGAGACCGGGAAACTGCGGTAGTGAGGCTCGCTGGTCGTTCATGCGTGACCCCTGAATGCCTGCCACCATGTCAAGGAAGTTCTCGCTGTCTGGGGTGGACACTGTGGAGATATGAACCAATAAGGTTAGGAGAATATAATAAAATATTGCGTCTGGCATAAACACTGCGGTATGATGTCAACCAGTCACGTATGGAGAATATAATCAAGCAATGTCTGGGGTAGACAATGTGGTGAGATCCGAACCAGTCATGTTAGGAGAATATAACAAAACAGTCAAGAGAGAACATGATAACCAGCCTAATATCAAGAAAATAATACACAAGTAAAATGATGAACCAGTCAAATAATAAGTCAAGGACAAGGAAAATGGTAAACCAGTCACTATAGGTGTATACATCAATCAATAGAGGAAAAAAATATCAACCAGTTAAATAATGAAAATAATAAGATAATAGAAAACAAGCAATGTGTTTGTGAAACACTATGTCCCCATATATTTGACCTTTGCCCTTGAAGGATGACCTTGACCTTTCACCACTCAAAATGTGCAGCTCAATGGGATACACATGCATGCCAAATATCAAGTTGCTATCTTCAATATTGCAAAAGTGTACATTAAATGAACGATTTTGACCCATATATTTGACCTTTGACCTTGAAGGATGACCTTGACCTTGAATTTTCCACCACTCAAAATGTGCAGCTCCATGAGATACACATGCATGCCAAATATGAAGTTGCTATCTTCAATATTGCAAAAGTTATGGAATATGTTAAAGTTGGAGCAAATAAACACACAAACCAACCAACCAACAGACAGGGCAAAAACTTGTTTTTTATCATTTGGCAGGTACAGATAATTATCTCCCTTTGAAGCTTATTACTTCCCTTGGATTTGTAAGGATGGCCTTGACCTTGACTTTTCATCACTCAAAATGTGCAGCTCCATGAGATACACATGCATGCCAAATATCAAGTTGCCATCTGAACGGACATAGAAGTTATGAGCATTTTTCGAAACCTTAACACAGAAAACTAAACGCAAAGTTTGACGGAAAGACAGATGGACAGACGGAAGGTCCGATCACTATATGCCCTCCTTCGGGGGCATAAAAATAGAGGGAACAAGAGCTGTCACCATAGGATGACATATGCCCCCTATAAACGCTTTGATAGAAGTTATGAGCATTTTTCGAAACCTAAACGCAGATTTCGAAACCTAAACGAGGACCCTAAGTTAAAGGTCAAGGTCACAGGGGTCAAAATTTATGTGCGTATGGAAAGGCCTTGTCCATATACACATGCATACCAAATATGAAGGTTATATCTCAAGGGACATAGAAGTTATGAACATTTTTTGAAACCTACATGCAGATTTCGAAACCTTAACGCGGACCCTAAGTTCAAGGTCAAGGTCACAGGGGTCAAAATTTGTGTGCGTATGGAAAGGTCTTCCCCATATACACATGCATACCAAATATAAAAATATAAATCTCAAGGGACAGAGAAGTTATGAGCATTTTTCGAAACCTAAACGCAGATTTCGAAACCTAAACGCGGACCCTAAGTTCAAGGTCAAGGTCACCGGGGTCAAAATTGTTGTGCCTATAGAAAGGCCTTGTCCATATACACATGCATACCAAATATGAAGGTTATATCTCAAGGGACATAGAAGTTATGAGCATTTTTCGAAACCTAAACGCAGATTTTGAAACCTAAACGCGGACCCTAAGTTCAATGTCAAGGTCACAGGGGTCTAAATTTTTGAGCATATGGAAAGGCCTTGTCCATATACACATGCATACCAAATATGAAGGTTATATCTCAAGGGACATAGAAGTCATGAGCATTTTGAGAAACCTAAACACAAAGTGTGACGGAAAGACAGACTGACTGACAGACGGTCTAATCACTATATGCCCTCCTTCAGGGGCATAAAAATTAAAAACAAGTCAAGTGAGCTCTTAAAATGATTAAACAAGTCTGGAGTTTCTAATATGATAAACCAGGTATTGAACCAGTCTTTTGTTGACTCCTTTGACAAATGTATGGAAACAGTAAAAAAAAAAGATTGTAATTGGATGAAAATAGGAGACAATGACTGATGTCTTAGTAGACAGCCTGCAATGACTGCTATCAATCATATATGACTCTTATAATTGACAAACTTATAAAATTTGGATCATAAGTGTCCTAGATCTAACGGGCAAACAATTAATAAACAGATGGAATTGTTTCAGTTGCAGGATAACTTAACTTTTTAAGTTTTTGCAAGATCCTATTTCTTATGTTTCACTGTTACCAAAAACCGCAATATTTGTCAGACATAAAACCCCCTGAAATAATGTGTATTTTCCCCATATTTATCCACATACCGAATTTCATAAATTTAGCTTCTGTAATTTTTGAGTTCTCATACGATCCATATTAATCTGAGAGACGTAGCTGTAATAACCTAATGCTCCCATTGTGGCTCTCTATCCACATATTGAGTTTCTTCAAATTAATTTAAGTACTCTTTGAGTTATTGCAGGATGCAGATGATTGGGACAGTCGGACACACAGACTTGTGCTATGGTCCTGTTTGGTTACACGGGTAGAGGACTAACTAAAGAGAGAACCCGTAATGCTAACACATCTATAAGTGACAAGTGCCAATAACTAATAATTATCCATATAAGCCTGGGAAAACGGGGCTGAATGAATGAGCGTTTAGTGTCTTCCAACATTAGCCATGGCAGTCTGTTTGTCAGAGACGACACTTTCCGCTGGAATGGTATTTTTAAGTTGTCTTCATAGCGAAAATCAATGTTAGGCAGAGAGTGTCGTCCCTAATCTGGGTCTACACTTTGAGCATGTGCATTAAGGCCTATTTTTCCAGAGCAAGACTCATATATAAGCAGATACACATTTCTGCCTAACATCAGTTCAACACTTACCCAGTTTGGGTTTGTTCTCCTTGTTTTCTGACTCCAGGAGTCCATTTTTCTCCCCAGGCAACTTGAGGCTGCACCGCTGCTCGTCGATACGGCGACCTTGGAACTTGCTCAGCAGATCAAAGAAACCATCATCTTCTGGGGACAGTGTCTGAATAAAAGAAATTATATAACTATCACAGGATTGATGAAAGACAAAGCTTGCACCAATTATAATATACTACAGCTTACCTCAACCATAGGGGCCTGATTCTTGGCTATGCTTGTCTCTGATGTAGCTACAGCTTACCTCAATCATAGGGACATGATTTTTGGCTTTGGTTGTCTCTGATGTGGCTACAGCTTACCTCAACCATAGGGGCCTGATTCTTGGCTTTGATTGTCTCTGATGTGGCTACAGCTTACCTCAACCATAGAGACCTGATTCTTGGCTTTGGTTGTCTCTGATGTGGCTACAGCTTACCTCAACCATAGGGACCTGATTCTTGGCTTTGATTGTCTCTGATGTGGCTACAGCTTACCTCAACCATAGGGACATGGTTTTTGGCTATGATTGTCCCTGATGTAGCTACAGCTTACCTCAACCATAGAGACTTGATTCTTGGCTTTGATTGTATCTGATGTGGCTACAGCTTACCTCAACCAAAGGGGCCTCATTCATGGCTATGATTGTCTCTGATGTGGCTACAGCTTACCTCAACCATAGGGGCCTGATTCTTGGCTATTATTGTCTTTGATGTGGCTACAGCTTACCTCAACCATAGGGGCCTGATTCTTGGCTATGATAGTCTATGATGTGGTTACAGCTTACCTCAACCATAGGGGTCTGATTCTTGGCTATTATTGTCTCTGATGTGGCTACAGCTTACCTCAACCATAGGGGCCTGATTCTTGGCTATTATTGTCTTTGATGTGGCTACAGCTTACCTCAACCATAGGGGCCTGATTCTTGGCTATGATAGTCTATGATGTGGCTACAGCTTACCTCAACCATAGGGGCCTGATTCTTGGCTATTATTGTCTCTGATGTGGCTACAGCTTACCTCAACCATAGGGACCTGATTCTTGGCTTTGATTGTCTCTGATGTGGCTACAGCTTTCCTTAACCATAGGGGCCTGATTCTTGGCCATGATTGTCTCTGATGTAGCTACAGCTTACTTCAACCATAGGGGCCTGATTCATGGCTATGATTGTCCCTGATGTGGCTACAGCTTACCTCAATCATAGGAGCCTGATTAATGGCTATGATTGTCTCTGATGTGGCTACAGCTTACCTCAACGATATGGGCCTGATTAATGGCCATGATTGTCTCTGATGTAGCTACAGCTTACCTCAAACATAGGGGCCTGATTCATGGCTATGATTGTCTCTGATGTGGCTACAGCTTACCTCAACCATAGGGGCCTGATTCTTGGCTATTATTGTCTTTGATGTGGCTACAGCTTACCTCAACCATAGGGGCCTGATTCATGGCTATGATTGTCTCTGATGTGGCTACAGCTTACCTCAACCATATGGTCCTGATTCTTGACCATGATTGTCTCTGATGTAGCTACAGCTTACCTCAACCATAGGGGCCTGATTCTTGGCTATGATAGTCTATGATGAGGCAACAGTTTACCTCAACCATAGGGGCCTGATTCTTGGCTATGATTGTCTCTGATGTAGCTACAGCTTACCTCAACCATAGGGGCCTGATTCATGGCTATGATTGTCCCTGATGTAGCTACAGCTTACCTCAATCATAGGAGCCTGATTCTTGGCTATTATTGTCTTTGATGTGGCTACAGCTTACCTCAACCATAGGGACCTGATTCTTTGCTATGATAGTCTCTGATGTGGCTACAGCTTACCTCAACCATTGGGGTCTGATTCTTGGCTATAATTGTCTTTGATGTGGCTACAGCTTACCTCAACCATAGGGACCTGATTCTTGGCTATAATTGTCTTTGATGTGGCTACAGCTTACCTCAACCATATGGACCCGATTCTTGGCTTTGATTGTCTCTGATGTGGCTACAGCTTACCTCAACCATAGGGAACTGATTCTTGGCTTTGATTGTCTCTGATGTGGCTTCAGCTTACCTCAACCATAGGGACCTGATTCTTGGCTTTGATTGTATCTGATGTGGCTTCAGCTTACCTCAACCATAGAGACCTGATTCTTGGCTTTGATTGTCTCTGATGTGGCTACAGCTTACCTCAACCATAGGGACCTGATTCTTGGCTATTATTGTTTTTGATGTGGCTACAGCTTACCTCAACCATAGGGACCTGATTCTTGGCTATGATAGTCTCTGATGTGGCTACAGCTTACCTCAACCATTGGGGTCTGATTCTTGGCTATAATTGTCTTTGAAGTGGCTACAGCTTACCTCAACCATATGGACCTCATTCTTGGCTATGCTTGTCTCTGATGTGGCTAGAATTTAACTTAACCAGAGAGGCATGATTCTTGGCTATGATTTCTCTGATGTGGCTACAGCTTACCTCAACCACAGGGACCTGATTCTTGGCTTTGATTGTCTCTGATGTGGCTACAGCTTACCTCAACCATATGGGCCTGATTCTTGGCACTGATTGTCTCTGATGTGGCTACAGCTTACCTCAACCATAGGGACCTGATTCTTGGCTTTGATTGTCTCTGATGTGGCTACAGCTTACCTCAAACATAGGGACCTGATTCTTGGCTGTTATTGTCTTTGATGTGGCTACAGCTTACCTCAACCATAGGGACCTGATTCTTGGCTGTGATTGTCTCTGATGTGGTTACAGCTAACCTCCACCAAAGCGGCCTGGTTCTTGGCTTTTATTGTCTCTGATGTGGCTACAACTTACCTCAACCATAGGGACCTTATTTTTGGCTATGATAGTCTCTGATGTGGCTACAGCTTACCTCAACCATAGGGACCTGATTCTTGGCTATTATTGTCTTTGATGTGGCTACAGCTTACCTCAACCATAGGGACCTGATTCTTGGCTATGATTGTCTCTGATGTGACTACAACTTACCTCAACCATAGGGGCCTGATTCTTGGCTATGATTGTCTCTGATGTTGCCACTGTCATGGATTTCTGCACCTTGGGTATCTTAGGTCTTGCCCCGCCATGTACTGGGATTGTCTCTCCTTTCTTGTCCGGCGTGAGCTTCATCAACTCCATCTGTTCCATGCTGTGTCGCCGGGAGACGCCGGTACGTCGGTCTGGAATTTAAAAATAATATTTTAATTTATAATAATTTTATGTAATATGTTATGTAAATTTACATATATATATATTTTTTTTAATTATAGTAATATTTTTATTTCATATAAAAAATACAATGAACAATTTTATTTTATTGTATTTTTTTCATTTTATGTTTCATTTTAATAAATTGTCAATGATTTTAAAATATAAGCAATTTTATATAATTTTGTAAATACTTTTTTTTTCTTTTAAACAAAAAATATATTTGATACTCCAGTTGTGTTAATTAACCCCTTAGCACTTAGATATGCACTTTGACTCATTTGTAGTCCATTAGAAAATCGAATTAAATTAAACACCTTTTCATGCTAGATCCAATTTTTAAAGGCTCCATTACTAACCCTGATATTGAGATGAGCAGCAAACAGCATAAAACCTTAACAGCCTGCAAGTTGGCTGTTCTTAAATAATGCTGGTTGCATACAGCCATTTTCACTGGACTTACTGCATGGGCATCAAGTGTCACCCCAGATAAGCCTATGCAGTCCTCACAGGCTAATCAGGTATAAAACTTTCCGACTAGATTGGATTTTCTTTAAAAGAGACTTCCTATTAACAAACAATTCAGAAAAAAGCGGAAAGTTCTTTGTTGACCGCACAGGCGTATCTGGGACGTGTTAGGCATGTGCATTAAGCCCAGTTTTCCCAGAATGTGATTTGTTAACAAGATATAACATACACATTCCAACATCCAGATGGTCCAAGGGGCTGGGCCTGTGACCTTCGTCTGGCCCCACTTTGATGCCCAGCACTGACTTAAGGTCAGCAAGGTTCATCTGGGCAGTCACCTGACCTGTCTCATCTCCAATCTGAAAACACATCATCAAGCAATATACATGTATGTGAGTTCAATTATGGAAAAACTGTGATTAACGCAGGTGCATAAAAGGTCCTATCAGATTAGCCTTGTTAGTCCACTGCACTGTGCCCACTGCACAGGCTAATCTGGGATAACGCTTTGGGCACATACATGAAGCCTAGTTTTCCAGAATGAGGGAAAAAATATTCTGCGTCCAATAAACACTGATGCCCTTGGTGGAAGCCTTGTCAGTATTGATTCATTGGCCCATTTGAATAAGGCCTAGTAGACAAATAGGGTGTAAAGGTCAAAAATGAGATCATGTGATTTGGCTTTGTAAAGTGTTCATAGATAATAGTCATGCAAGTATTCATGCCTTGCAGAAAGTGATATGGAAGCAGCAAAAAGAAAGTCAAATCAGGTAAACCAAGAAATTTAACTTTCTGAATTAGTCTTAAGTAAGTGTTTAAAAGTAAGTCAATGTCAAGGTCAAAATGAGGTCAGTTAATATGTGTGTGTTGATAGTGTTCAAAGACATTAGTCATGCACGTATCAAAGCTTTGTAAGAAGCATAATTGATGTTAAACAAAACACTTATTTTTGGTAAAACTTGTACAGACGGACGGACTAATGAACAAACGCATGAACGGTTGGTCAGGCCAATTACTATACGCTTCCAACATCAATTGATGCCAGAAGCACAAAACTACCACTTATTGTAAAATAACAGTTTAGACCCCATACTTTTTTAAAGCAATCAAGCAATTAACATTAAATTATTTAGATTGACTTAATGTTGGACATGGATATTTACATTTTGTAGAAAAGGACAATTTTACAACTCAGGGGCCAAAACTCTGCCGTTCAGAGCTCACCAAACTAGGATCTTTGTCTAAAGCACACTATATCACTGGAATCATATCAATAAAAAGGAACTGACTCTTCAATCAGAAGACAGTCCAGAAGTGTTGGTTAAAATTGTTCCTCTAAAGTGATCTCATAATTTCAAAACAGATCCTGTTCAGAAAAGCAACCATCCTTCCTAACTTTTAAGCATCCTATTTTTCCAAATTCTCAAGGTACAAACTTCGAAGATTCAAGTTAGTTTTCTTAAAATGAGAAATTTGTTCAATGCGCAACAAAAATTATTGTCTATTACATTTATTTCTGCAACATATTGTTTGCTTTCTGTGTGCATTGCAAACATTCATTTTACATTAAGTGAAAAAAATGTTGGGGAAAAAAAATTGAATCTTTAAAATTCAATAATTATATTCACTTTGGATTCACAGTGAATTTGTACACACCAGGAGGGCATGATCAGTTTCCTGGCTTACCTCTTTAGAGATCTCGAGATGCTTGCTGGCATACTGGAGAGCCTCCTCGTTATGCCCGAGGGCCGTGTGGGCGTTCCCGAGGCTCCAACACGCCCGACCCTCCCCGACCCGGTCTTCAAGCTCCTGGGCGATCTTGAGGTGCTTCATGTGGAACTCTATCGCCCGCTCGTAGTCCTTCAGGAGCGTGTATGTGTTCCCGAGGCTGTAACATGCCTGGGCCTCCAGCGCCTTGTCACCCAGCTGTTTGGCAATTTGTAAAGTTTTCCTGTTGAAAATATAAAATCAGGGATTGTATTAAGCCTTATTCAGAAAACTACTTCTTTGGAACGAAATAGAAGCAACTTCCCTTCCTTTTTGCCTTGGGAATTGTTTGGATGGAAATTGGTTCATTTTTTATTTTTTCCACTATTGAGAGAGAGCTGTTTATGGGTACTTTAAGGAGAAAAAATGCCTGGGCCTCTAACACCTTATCATCCAGCTGCTTGGTAATTTGTAACGTATATCTGCAGGAAAATACAATTATAGTGCTTGCTTGGTGATTTTCTGTGGAAAATGTAATGACAGGAAATTGAATTGAAGCAGAATGCTGCTTTTTGATGCAGGCATTTTGCAACATATCATAATAGTTCTTGTTTGGTGATCTGTAACGTTTTTGTGTTAAGAAATAAAATATATATATTGCTTGCTTGGTGTTTTGTAACATTTTCCTTGGGAAAATATATGATTGCTTAGCTATTTGTAGGTTGTCTTTTGGAAGAATATCATATTTTTTTCTTATTGATTTAGGAATTGTTTCAAAAAAATATTATCAGTTTTAATTTGTCAATTTGTAATATTTTTCTATGTAATATTTGTCTATGGTTATATATAATAATAGTGCTTGTTTGGCAATATGTAATGCCTTTCTATGAAAATTTAAAATAATAGTGCTTGCTTGATTTGTAACTTATTTTTTTTAAGGAAAATATACAAGTTTGTAACGTTATTCTGTAGAAAAAAGTACTAAATGTGCTTGCTTGTAACATTTTTCTAAAGAAAAATAGGCAATTTTTCTAAAGAAAAATAGGCAATTGGTAATATTTTTCTGTGGACAATTACAACAATAGTGCTTGGCTGATGATTTGCAACATTTTTGGTAGTACAATATAATAATTGTGTGTTTGGCAATTTGTAACATAATTATATGCAGCAATATATCATATGTGTTTGGTGATTTGTGCGTTTTAAGGAGAAAAACTAATTTGTAGCCTGATGAGGTTTTTTTTACCAATTAAAATATTTTCTTACCTGCATAATTATGAAATAATTACAAGAGCACCGCACAACGGGTGCCATGCTCGGCTGCGGATGCAGTTTTGAAAAAATGAAAGCTTGTCAGAATTTTGTGTGTGTGTAAAGATCACAGTGACCTTGACCTTTGACCTAGTGACCCAAAAATGGGAGAGGCGTGTAGAACTCATCAAGGTGCAGCTACATATGAAGTTTCAAAGTTGTAGGTGGAAGCAATTTGATTTAAGAGCCAATGTTCAAAACTTTAACAAAACGTTAAGGTTTTAGCAAGACGCTGACGGCGGACGACACGACGAGCTGGCTATGACAATACCTTGAGTTTTCTCTGAAAACGCCGAGCTAAAAACTGGATAAAAATCAAAATGGTGAGCATAGAAGGTAAGCGGGTCCACACATAATGTAGCCTCTGGGTTGGAACGGACCTCATAAACTTCAGAATACACACCCAAAGAAGGTAACGGTTTGACTGCAGAAAAAGTTCACACAGTTTTATGAAATCCCCCCAAAAAATAATAATAAGAGATGTGTTTGTCAGAAACACAATGCTCCCTATTGCGCCGCTTTGTAGCCATATATTTGACCTTTGACCTTGAAGGATGACCTTGACCTTTCACCACACAAAATGTGCAGCTCCATGAGAAGTAAGTAAGAGATTGAATGGAGAAAGAAAAATTATTCTTGTTTGACCTTTGACCTTGAAGGATGACCTTGACCTTTCACCACTCAAAATGTTCAGCTCCAGGAGATACACATGCATGCCAAATATCAAGTTGCTATCTTCAATATTTAAACAGTTATGGCCAATGTTAAAGTTTGACGCAAACACACAAGGAAGCAAACCAACAGACAGGACAAAAACTCTGACGTAGGGAGTGTTTTTGTTTTTGTAAGATTTGAAATGGTGACCTATATTTTGAGTTGACCCCCATTACCAAACATCAAACTTTGCTTACAAAGATTTTGTATAATATAATGAAAATTTGGACAATCTTAGGGCAATAATTATGGCATTAATTATGTTGAGAAATGTGAATGCTAGAGTGTTTACAAACCAATGTGGACGAACTGACAGCTGACAAAGACCAATCCTAAAACCTCATCTGAGCAATCAGGTGAGCTAAAAAGTGTGTTTCACCGATCTGAGCCATTTTCCAACTTGTCCAAGAAATCAAAAAAACCAATGTATTGACCAAGTTTCACGATGATTAGGCAAAATATGTGACTTCTAAAGTGTTCGATCACAAGGTTTCTCTCTATATAGTCACATAAGGAAAACTGCCCCACCCCCCTGGCAGTCATGTTTATTGACCCATCGGGACCATTTGCAAACTCATCTGAGATATATATAAAACCAACCTTTTCACCAAGTTTCATGATGATTGGGCAAAAAATGTGACTTCTAGAGTGTTCACAAGCTTTTTTTACTACATACAATATTCAACTGACCGGAACCATTTTCCAACTCAACTCTCGTATCAAGGAAACAAATGTTCTGACCAAATTTCATGAAATATGGGCAAAAAATGTGACTTCTAGAGTGTTCACATGTTTTCACTATATACATATACAGAAAAATGCCCCGCCCACTGGCGGCCATGTTTTTTCACAGATCTGGACCATTTTCAAATTTTTCCGACATATCAATAAAACCAATGTTTTGATTACCTTTCATGATGATGGGCCAAAATTGTGACTTCTAGAGTGTTTACAAGGTTTCTCTTTAGCCATTTAAGGAAAACTGCCCCGCCCACTGGCGGCCATGTTGTTCAACGGACCGGAACCACTTTTGAACTCAACCAACATATCATTAAGACAGACATTTAGACAAAGTTACATGAAGATTGGGCATTAAATGTGACTTCTACAGTGTTAACAAGCTTCTTTTTTTGACCTAGTGACCTAGTTTTTGACCCAGCATGACCCTGTTTCGAACTCGATCGAGATATCATTTGGACAAATATTCTGAACACGTTTCATGAAGATCGGACAATAAATGTGGCCTCTAGAGTGTTTACAAACAAATGTTAACGGATGGACGACGGACAATAACCGGTCACAAAAGCTCACCTCAGCAATCAGGTGAGCTAAAAAGTTTTCAGACCATTAAAGTTTTCAGGCGGACGGACAGACTGACATACTGACAGACTGACGGACAGTTCAACTGCTATATGCCACCCTACCAGGGGCATAAAAACAAACAAGCAATGTGTTTGTGAAACACTATGTCCCCATATATTTGAACTTTGACCTTGAAGGATGACCTTGACCTTGACCTTTCACCACTCAAAATGTGCAGCTCCATGATATACACATGCATTCCAAATATCAAGTTGCTATCTTTAATGTTGCAAAAGTGTACATTAAAAAAGTGATTTTGACCCATATGTTTGACCTTTGACCTTGAAGGATGACCTTGACCTTTCACCACTCAAAATGTGCAGCTCCATGAGATACACATGCATGCCAAATATCAAGTTGCAATCTTCAATATTGCAAAAGTTATGGCAAATGTTAAAGTTTGACGCAAACACACAAGAAAACAAACCAACAGACAGGACAAAAACAATTTGTCCCCCGCTAGAGTGATAAACAACTTAGTTCAGTTTGATACCCACCTATAGTGTTCAGCAGCTACTTCAAACTATCCCAGGAATATGTGGGCGTTGCCTAGGTTACTGTAGGCCCGTCTCTCAGCAGCCTTGTCACCAAACTCACGGGCTATTGCTAACCTCTACAATACAACACATGGAGGATGTTATATATGGGCAGGGTATTGCGAAAATGGGTCTTATGCCATATGCTGACAGAAAAGCTCCAGACACGCCTGTGCATTTGCGCAGTCTGGTCAGAAGATACAATGTCCCCTAATGAGACCACGAAACATTGTGTGAATTGATAGCAGACAGGGTAGCTCCTGACCAGACTGGGCAAACCTTGAGTGGCTATAGAGCAGACAAGGTAGCTCCTGACAAAACAATGCAAATGTGCAGGCTGGTCTGGAGCAACGCTGGCCACATATGGCATAAGACCCATTTTCGCAATTTGCAGCTCATACAGAAGATTTGGAGAACACAATTAATTATTTACTGATGATCACTATCTCCACAATTGTCACAGGAAATACATTTTGTTCGATTTCAATGTAATCTCACTTTCATTTTATTTCATGTTTAAAGAAACATAAAAAAGTTATATTAACTTTATTTTTTCAAATATAGTTGTACACATTATAATTCCACATTTTTTGAAAGTTTCAATTGACTGTAATATCATCACAAGCTAACAATTATGAACTCCATACTTCTAAGTCAGCATCATTAACACTCTGTTTCTCTACCATATTTATTCAAGAACCAAATTTCTATGAAATAGCAACAGCGCCGTAGCCACGCTGAGGCACACCGAGGCAGTTGCCTCGGCTAAAATTTGCAGAGCAATGTTGAGATTACAAGGAAAAAAAGGAAAATTTATGTCAAAGAATAAAATCTATATAAGAAATTGAGGCAATTTAATCAATTTAAGGCACTATGATATTCACAAACAAATATTATCATTGAGTACAATTGGTTCATGTTGAGGCAGATAATTATTTCATTTTAATAATTTCAATTGATGCCAAATAGCTCAGCAAAATGATTAGAAAAATCCATATTTTAAACAAAGCGTCGCACTGTACACTTCGATGATACAATCATTGTGGACATCGGAACGTACTGAGTGAGGATCGGGTGTTTTACAGCCAGGTCTGGGTCTATTTTGGACCTAAACATAATTTGGGCGGTTGGCATTTTCGCCTTTATTGGAATTCTCCTCTTTATGGCCGGCGTCGAGTTTAATCCGGGACCGTTTCAGGTGGTAAGAATTTTTGTTTACATTCGAATTTTCAAATTATGATATCCCACGTATCAAACTTTTTTGATATAAAAAGTTCAAGTCTTTTCTTTTTAATAGTCAATGAAGTTGATGATAGAATGTTGATGATAGAACTGTCAACTGACAGAAAATGATTACGCAGTGCTAAAACAAAATGTTACACAAGAAAATAGAAAAAATGGCCAAAAACTTTACTGATTTAAGTTAAATATTTGTACTCCTCATAATAAGCAATATGCCCCTGTGACGCAATTGGTAAGGCGTCAGACTCTGGATCCATTGCTCACTATTATATTGTCACTGCGTTGGTTCGAATCCCAGTAGGTCTGTGTTTAAGTAAATTCCATCAATGATCCTTTTAATATGTGTTATGATTGAAAACGCTTTTGATTTAATGCATTTAAATATTTCTTTAAAGAGCCCTAGTGTGCTTTCAAGCTCTAAATGGAAAAACAAATCATCCACGAATTTTTTCACGGTGAACTTGTCTGAACTACAACAGCAAGTTTGCAGAAGCTGATTTGATGTTAACTTAAGAAATAATATTTTGTATTGGTTCTTGTACATGTGAGCGGAGTTTTAGCGCATTGCGAAGGCTTAAAACGTGGACACGTTCTACTATGAAAGAGGAACGGCTTAATGGCATTTTAATGTTTGTGCATGAACACATTCCAGTTGATAGAAAACAAATTCTTCAAATGTGGGATTCGACTGGAGACAGGAGAGTTAAATTAGCGTTCAATAAGATTGATATTTAAATGTTGAAGAATAATAAAACATGTTCATGAAACATTATTTGCTAAAATGTTTGATAGATCTGTTTCTTCATATTATAAGGTAGATCTATTTTATTTTAGTATTTCAATAATAAATATGTAAAGCACATTATATTATCCATATACATACTATATATATATATAATGCCTTGTATTAGAGAGCTGCGTCTCATTTTTTTCTTTTTTTCTATCTGACTTCAAATGAAGTATATGACTATTTTTCTGTAGTTAAGTTTGTTACATCATTGTCACTTCAAACACCGTTTATGGTACCAGAATAAAAAATTGACAATGAACTTGTAGCAGACTTTTTTTGTTAACTTCATTGATACCAAACGGTTATATGTAGCGTCCACGATTCCGATAATTTAGGTAAAAAATGTAGTTTAAATGGCCTTTAAAATGCACCAGAGACGTTCTTAAAATACACGGTTAAACTTACAAAAGAGTATTCAAACATTTAAATGTAAATACAATATAGCTACAAAATCATGAAAGTATTATATTTTTTAATTATGCTATTGTTTTCCTGTTTTTTTTAACTGTTGTTGTTTTATCTAACAGTTATAAGTTTTCATACCAAATAAACTCTTACCAGACACTGACCTTTAGAAAGCTTTAGTATGCATGAATATATGGAAGTACTCTTATAGTGAATACATTACTTTCTGTACTGGAACTGGATTAAATAGATCAAAGAAATCCAAATGACTTACTGTTATGCTGTAATTTGTCTTGCGACACTCAGGTACATAAAAACAAAACAGAATATGACCATAGGACACATTTCAATATTATATTAATCTAATGGAGCTCATAAGCATCATGGTAGACATTTGCCAGCTTAACTTTGCCAAGATTTTTTCCAAATGTCAATTAATCAAAAAATTGTTGTCTCTGATTAACCTGTGTGTACTGCGCAGGCTAATCCGGGAAAGACACTTAACAAAGATGCGTTAAGCTCGTTATTTCCAGAGCTTGGCTCCATCAATGACAACTAGATAGCTGCCCCTAGCACCTCTACCCTATCCCTACCTCCTGATGGTAGATGACTGCCTGACTGAAGTTTCCCAGGAGATAGTGTGTGTGTTGCCAAGGTTACCACAGGCGCGACCTTGAGCCGCCCTGTCACCCAGCTCCTGGACTATTGCTAGATTGGCCCTGCAAAACAAGACAACAAGTTTGACTTGTAGTCATATTTCATTCAGTGAACAACTGTAAGCTAGCTTGCCTGCCAAAAATCCACATCTAAAATGTGTCTTCGTATTACGTCCCATTTACAAATACAGTTTCATTTCACGGAGTTTATTTTTGACATTTCTTAAGCTGGTCTTCTCCATAGAAATCTATACCATAATTATTACACAACAAGAGCTGTGTTTGTGAAACACAATGCCCCCTACTGCGCTTTGAAACCGCACGGCAGCTATTTTAGAAACTAGAGAGCGGACACCATGCTAAATCCTTGAAATGCACTAAGTGACCCAGTGACCTAGTTTTTGACCCGGCATGACCCATATTCAAACTTGACCTAGATATTGTCTCGATACAACTTTTGACCAAGTTTGGTAAAGATCAGATGAAAACTACTTCAATTAGAGAGCGGACACCATGCTTAACTCTTGAAATGCACTAAGTGATCCCGTGACCTAGTTTTTGACCCGGCATGACCCATATTCGAACTTGACCTAGATATTGTCTAGATACAACTGCTGACCAAGTTTGGTAAAGATCGGATGAAAACTATTTGAATTAGAGAGCAGACACAATAGTGTGACAGACAGACAGACTGACGGACAGTGCGGAAACTATATACCCCCTTTTCTTCGAAAGGGGGCATACAAAGATAAACGTAAAAAACACACACAAAATCAGCAACCATAACAACTTCACACACACATTTTGTTTTGATAAGACTATAGAAATTCCAGTTTTACAATACAATTTCTTTTCAACAGAAATATTTTTTCAAACTGTGAGCCTCTCCCTTTAACCCTTTATCACTCATATTGACCCTTTGTAGTCCTCTAGAAAATCAAATTTAATAACAGAACCATCTTAATAGATTCGAGTTTTAAAGGCTTCATTTCCAAACGCAAGATACTGATGAGTAGCAAACAGTATAAAACCTGAACAGCCTACAGTTTGCTCACAGGCTGTTCTGGTTTTATGCTGGTTGCATATAGCCATTTTTATTGTGCTTCTGTGTGGTTTAACTAGCCATATTCACCAGCAGCCAACTCACTCATAGTATTCAGCAGCTTTGACCAGACACTCCTTGACCTCTGCAGGGAATTCCCCGGGGTCCTGGTTCCCTGATCGCCCGGTGTGCTTCCCCTTTGCATGATACACGTTTCCAAGGTTGTAAAGGGCCTGTGCCTCACCGATCTGTATATGTAAACAAATAAGTACATATTGCTTAGGTTATACAAGGCCCTGTCATTGCCAATCTGTGGATGAAAATGGATAAGTACACATGACCAAGGTTGTCTCACTGATCTGTGGATGCAAACAAACTGTTGTTGACTTGCTGACTTTGTAAGTAGCACAGATAATCTCAGGATCTGTATATGAAGCAACTGATAATTACCAACTGATATGCTTGGTATATCTTTGTGCTCAGGTGAGCTAAAAAGCCCAGATGACGATATTTAATATATAAAGCTCAAACCTCTTTTACCTGCGCAAAGAACAGATATTTTTGAATCAGCTTTACTAAAATTCATTGCCAATCATGTGAGTTCCATTTGGAATTGTAAATCATGCCTCGGTTATGTGATACATGTTCTGGAAAAACTGGGCTTAATGCATGTTCTTTAAGTGCTGTCCCAGATTAGCATGTGCAGACATGCTTATCTAGGACAACACTTTCCATCAATAATGTTTTTTTGTTTAGAAGAGATTTCCTTAAACGAAATGTTGCTTAAACTCAGAAAATGTTTCCCTGATTTATTCTATGCAGAAAGCACAAGCTAATCTGGGAAGCACTTTGCCCGCATGCATTAAGCCCTGTTTTCCCAGAATTTATGTTATATAATGCTGGGCCTTATCAATCACTACCAAAGTTTAAAATTGACAAAAATGTCAATCTTTCATTGAGGTAGATACCAAATTTTGTGTTACATTTCCATCTTATACAATTGCAAATCATAGATACTTCTGCAATGGTAATGTGTATTTGCTCTGAAACAGTTTTTTTATAGTAAAAATGCGTGGCATTGTTGTATAATTATTAGACTTGGCACAACAAAATATTCAAAACAACCATCATTGTCCCACAAGGTATAACTACAAGATTAGCACCGGTATATGATAATTGGCAAAACAAAACACTCAAAACTTTTTTAGAGTAATAATGCATGACATACATAATTATTATATAGGCAAAACAAAACCCTAAAAACACCCAGAATTGTCCAGTCCAGTATATGATACTAGGCCCAAAAAGAGATTGCCAAGCAATATGGTCCCCTACCGGTGAAACTCCACCATTGTCAGTAAAAAAAAAAATCTTTGTTGCAAAGAAAAAGCCCTTGTTGGAGGGGGGGGGGACATTGCCCGAAGCTAAAACAAGAGCACCGCCTTGCAGGTGCAGACCGCTCATCTATTTTCTTTTTAAAGGTGAAGGGACTCTCATTTTCAATCACAAAGGAGGGAGGGGTGGAGTGAAGAGGGATGTATAGCATGGGAATGTGGACATTTATTACATTATTTTCCAAAAATGGGAAAAAAATGCTAAAAAAAATCGGGGGGCGGGGGGTTTAACCATTTAAAAAAATGAAATTTGGGGTGGAGGTGGGGTGGGGGGGTATAGTGTGAGGGTGTGGTGGTTATTTGTGAGAATATCTATAAAAAAAAAAATTAGGGGGGGGGGATTCGGGTGGGGGGAGGGGGGGGTAGGGGGGGGTTCTTGGGTGCGATGGTTGGACGGTATTTCAAACATAAAATAATCAAAATAAATAGTTTTGTTTTTTAACCGTTTTAAAAAAAAATTGGGGGAGGGGGTGGGGTGGGGGGGGGTATAGTGTGAGGGTGTGGTGGTCATTTGTGAGATGATGTTAAAAAAAATAGGGGGGGATTCGGGGGGAAGGGGGGGGCACGGGCGATGGTTTGGGTAGAGTCTATTGTGGTATGTCAGGTAAGAGTAGTTTTGTCAAAGTATCAATCAAATCTAATCATGAATAAAGAAGTTATGGCAATTTTAGCAAAATTTAATAATTTGACCTTGAGAGTCAAGGTCATTCAAAGGTCAAGGTAAAATTCAACTTGCCAGGTACAGAAACATCATGATAGCATGAAAGTATTTGAAGTTTGAAAGCAATAGCCTTAATACTTAAGAAGTAAAGTGGATCGAAACACAAAATTTAACCATATATTCAAAGTTACTAAGTCGAAAAAGGGCCATAATTCCGTAAAAATGACATCCAGAGTTATGCAACTTGTCCTTTTACTGTACCCTTATGATAGTTTGCGAGTGTTTTAAGTATGAAAGCAATATCTATGATACTTTAGGGGTAAAGTGGACCAAAACACAAAACTTAACCAAATTTTCAATTTTCTAAGTATAAAGGGCCCATAATTCCGTCCAAATGCCAGTCAGAGTTACATAACTTTGCCTGCACAGTCCCCTTACGATAGTTAATAAGTGTTGCAAGTATGAAAGCAATAGCTTTGATACTGTAGGAATAAAGTGGACCTAAACACAAAACATAACCAAATTTTCAATTTTCTAAGTATAAAAAGGGCACATAATTCTGTCAAAATGCCAGTCAGAGTTACATTACTTTGCCTGCACAGTCCCCTTATGATAGTTAGTAAGTGTTGCAAGTAGGAAAGCAATAGCTTTGATACTTAAGGAATAAAATGGACCTAAACACAACACTTAACCAAAATTTTCAATTTTCTAAGTATAAAAAGGGCACATAATTCTGTCAAAATGCACGCCAGAGTTATCTAACTTTGCCTGCCCAGTCCCCTCATGATAGTAAGTAAGTGTACCAAGTTTGAATGCAATAGCATTGATACTTTCTGAAAAAAGTTGACCTAAACACAAAACTTAACCAATATTTTCAATTTTCTAAGTATAAAAAGGGCACATAATTCAGTCAAAATGCACGCCAGAGTTATCTAACTTTGCCTGCCCTGTCCACTCATGATAGTAAGTAAGTGTACCAAGTTTGAATGCAATAGCATTGATACTTTCTGAGAAAAGTGGACCTAAACGCAAAACTTAACCGGACGCCGACGCAGACGCCGACGCAGACGCCGACGCCTACGTCATGACAATGACTTAACCGGACGCCAACACCGCGGCCGCCGCCGACGCCAAAGTGATGACAATAGCTCATAATTTTTTTTCAAAAAATAGATGAGCTAAAAAATGTAGCAAATAAGAAACAATTTTAAGTAAGGTAAAAGTACTCTTCTCATGCTTCTTCAAAAGACAATCTTCTTATTTTCTTCATTTATATATTTATAAGAATGTATTGAAATAAAAAAGTAATGGCATTAAAACAAATTTTTAAAATAAAATTCATTTTAATTATTAAATACTTACCTGTTATCGTATGCTTATACTTTCCAAGGGGAAATAACTCATCCGGAATTTTAACTGGGAATCCGCCACCTCAATACCGTAATACAGGCCAGGTTAAACATAGTGCAATGCAACCTAGCCAAAAATCGGTAACCAACCCTCAATATTCTTTCAATATATATACAAAAATATTAATCGAATAGCGGGGTGGGAGGTGGGACTTACCGATAACAGGTAAGTATTTAATAATTAAAATGAATTTTATTTTAAAAATTTGTTTTAATGTCATAAATACTGACCTGTTATCGTATGCTGATTTTGCAGCTGCGGTGGGAAGGTTCGTATATATTTTCCCAACACAGTAGAACCCATAAACAGGGTTATCAGCTAATGATATCAAGTAATCTTCGTTAAAACGGTATTAATTATGACTTCTCGGACAGAGTAATATGTCTATGTCGTAAAGAAGACACTACCGTTAGTGAAACCACAACAAGCCCAAACGTATACAAATTGTATTGTTGGCACTTCAGAAAACGAAGATAAAAAGATGACAAGGTGGTCGGATTCCTCCAGTAAACAGCTTAGAGCACGTCAAAAAGTGGGGTGTGATTAATATATGCCCACAAAACAGACAGAGCTCTTAATTCATGCGGTCAGATCCTAAAAAGGAATGAATCCTTAGATAGGATAAGATTAACTTTCCTTAGTCGAGGTCTAACCCCGAGAAATAGAAGCCGCAGACACATCTCCCCCCCCCCCTTTTTTGGGGAAATGAAGAGTGTCTTTGAGAACCTCGAATGGACTTCTGACTAACACTGCTGAGATAGAACTTCAAAGCCCTGATTGCCCAAAGAAGTTTATCCTCATCTTCATGACTCCCAGTTTAAGAAAACTTGGAAACTTGAAGGTAGAAGCCATATAGAGGACTTGATATTAAGCAAGGAATCCTGGCTGACACAACAAAGTGAAAACGACAATAGATCCAACTGGAATTGGTCGTATTCAACAGAAAAAGCATGAATTTCACTTCTCCGTATGGTAAAAGCCATAATAAGAAGGAAAACCATCTAAAAATTATATTGGAACTGTTAATAAGCCTGATGAAAAAGGTTCATAGGGAGCTCATTAAGCATCCCAACATGTTACACAAGTCAAAACCGCTTAAGAAGGTAAAGGAACGAAAAACATAGTGTTGACGTTCCATAGTTTGGATCAGTTCCAAAATAGGTAAGACAGCACAGAGTTGCGATGACTTACACAAAACAAGGTATACGAAAGCATAATCTCTATCCTTTGATGAAGAAATGAACAAATTTCTTAACATCAAGAAAAAGATGAGAAAAACCTCTATGTATCTAGCAGAGTGATTAAGGTAATAACTATGCTCTCAATTACCCAGTAAAAAATGAATTTCCATAGAACCTTTATACAGTTCTGATGGAATTATCCTTGCACAAGTAACACGGATTGAAACTCTAACAGAAAAACGTTCTTCTGTAGAGATAACTAAAAGTTATTAATGGCCAGACATGAAGTGGCACATGTTTGGATCAGTAAAAATATGTCTCAGTGAGATATGATATTTGACCTGTGAAGAAGTTTCCTGAAAATAATTGTACAGGAGACTTAAAAGGTCGTAGAACCATAATCCCATGGTTCATTAAGTATATTTCATGAAATCATGGCAAAAACTCAGTTATTGCAAAAACTCACCAAGAAGGCAAGATATTCCAGTTTATGTCAATGGACGAATGTATAACAATCGCACACCCTGCTGGATCGATTTCTTTGAACTGCATTGTTGACGTTGTTCAGCATACCGGTATACACTGCGATATACGATCGCATAACGCTAATAACTAGCGTTTGATGATAAACAACATTCTTTGATATACTATGTACACCATGCAACTCGTCTGCAACTTCACTGCCGCGCATGCGCAATTACATTATTGAACCCAACGGAAAAATAATTCGAAAGAAAGAACTGCAGGACAAAAGGTGCAACAGGGCGTTGAGACGAACTGGTATGAGAAAGACGATAGAGAAAATTTGTTGTTCTTGCAAAGAACGAATAAGTTCCTGATTTCCAGTTACAAGGAGTGATAATATGATCACCTCCGTGTCTGTAAGTAAACCACGACCGATGTGTGATAGTTGAAACCATCACAAAGGAATCGTGAAAATGTGTTGTAAATGAAAAACAGCTAAAAAGAATTTTCGCTTTTCAAGATGTAGATGTGCAGGTGATATTCGTTAGGATACCACATAATTGAGAAAATCAAGATACGTTGTTCTATGTGATCGTCCATAACCTTATCTGCTCACATCTGTATAAGATGTAAGGAAGGTTGTGGTAGAATAAACTATATTCTTGCCAAGATAATCTTCTAGTCTAGACACCACTGAATAGTGGTAAATAATGACAAAAAAGATGGAAATCTGTGTCATTAAATAATCCCGAGATTAATACAATTATCTTAAAAATAAAGCTGAAACGGACGTAAGAAAAGACGTCTCAGCAGAAGGACCGGTGACCGGACCGGTAAATACCGACCGGTGACCGGAACCATTTGTCAAGGATGGGTGGGCAAAGAAACCACGGCAAGCCGAACTTTCCCACTCCAAACACACTTGAAAATTGGTAGAATAGGACAGTGTTTAACACTTATAAGTTTATGACCTATCTACAGAATATAGCCTCTTCTTGAACCAATAACAGGCGCCTTTAAAATCCTGGATAATACAGGTCGCGAAGTCATCGATTTGCGAAGTACGGAAATATGATTGATAGTGGTACCTCCGGAATCGGAGGTGTGATGGCAGAAAAAGGTGAAAACCCTAGGGGTAACCTTAAGCGGGTCCACGCTTGCCAGTAGAATGCATGGAAGTCTTAAATTCTGACTTGATTAATCCATTTACTTCAAGACTTCTAACCTGGACGAATTCCGAAAGGAATACGACCAGTTATAGGAAGACGGCCTGTTATGGCCAGAAGTGTAATAGAAGAATAACTTTAAGATGAGGTCCCTCCAGATCCTAGGATCTAAGATCTGAGTTCAATAGGTCATAAGCCATCTACAAGACTGTAGCCGCTATGCGGTCAATCTGATAGGCAATCCTATGTATCAGAACTCTTGTTGATTCCAGTAGCTTGAAAATATGCACTGCCGTAGGAGCAATAGAAAAGCAGAAGTCGATACAAATGTCGTCTTGGTAATCCTGTTAACGTCATTAATGTGTCCCAACTGTTCCGTGACACTGACTGCAAAGTCTGTAGCCGACAGGTAAAGGCGGTTAAAACAATTCATCCTTCGGGTCTCGAACATAAATTAATAGAGGTCAAATAGTAATGTTCGACCTCAATGCTAGTCTCCGAGCCCAGTTCAGCCGATCTATCTGCAAGACCAGTAGTCTGCATGTAGCCGGTTGAGATAGAAGTACAAATAACAGATATAGCATGATTTGGTAACCGTCGCCAGTAGAACATCAGTATTGAAAAACACAAAAAGTCATGTAGATTGTTGAATCCATAAAATATAGTATTCAATACAATCATAGCCAGGGGTATACAACTATGTAATGTAGACGATACCCGTGATACTAAAAATTGACCGATGAAAACACAGTGGAATACCGGTAATTGGTAAGTGGTGACCGAACCGGACCGGTCAATGACCGGTAACTGTAGCCCGGTGAACGGACCAGTCATAATATGACCGGTGACGTTACCAGTTAAAGACCGAAAAATGGTGGAATCCATATGGTCTGTTATCAATGTCAAGCACTGCTCGGAAAAGAAGATCATGCCAAAAAAAAAAAAATCCAATCCGATGGCGATGAGACATCACTTATTCTGACCGGTGATCAGTGATCGGTGATATGACCGATGAATGGTGACCGATGTCCGGTGATCGGGACCGGTATAATATAACTGCGTCAGAATGGAAATATCTGGTGCAGAAGAATGACCATCCACGAAGTCATCTGATAATGTTAACCGGAAAACAACGGTAGATTATCAGTATTAATAGGCATAAGTGTCCTTGTAGTCGTAGTGGAGAAAAGAACAGCTTATCCCGAAGCCTGAATGTTAAACGAACTAGTGTTCGTATACAACTACGGCTCGGTGACTGCAACATGTGTGGATGCCATAAGAAGAACCATCACACGTGGAATGGAGACATGATATTCCTAAAGGAATAAAATGGAGAACGTCGATATGACCAGTAGGTTCATTAACGCCTACGTGAGAAGTGGCGACATCCATATAACTTCGATGCCGAAATATTGTTCGGCTACGCTGGAAATATTGTCTTCTACAATATTGTCTCCGTGAGCATTGACATGATCGCTTACGAGCGTATCAACGCCGAGAACTGCTCAATGAAGGAGAGGTATGTTCGATAAATATCCAGTGGTGCTCAATGCAGTCCGCTGATGTCTACGTGAAGGTTGACGACGTCCTCGTTTCCTGCGATGTCGAGATCTGGATCGGCCGAGATGTGGATCGGCTGCGATGAGACCGAGATCTTCTAGAATAACGTCTCCGTGAGTGACGACGTGATCGCTTACGAGAGCCGCGACGATGAGAACTGCTCGACGAAGAAGAGCGTGTCCGATGTCTAATCCTTGATGAAGACGATGTATTCAACGAAGAATAGGAGAATAATTCAATGAAGAAGACCGAGTTCTTCTTCTTGACCGGTGACTGGTGTTATCGGTGGCAGGCCTAACTGATGACTGTTGACCGGTGACCGGAGCGGTGATCAATGACCGGACCGGTGACCGGACCGGACCGTTGACATGACCGGACCGGTGACATGACCGGACCGGTGACATGACCGGTGACCGGACCGGACCGGTGACATGACCGGTGACCGGACCGGTGACATGACCGGTGACCGGACCGGACCGGTGACCGGACCGGACCGGTGATCAATGACCGGACCGGTGACCGGTGACCGGACCGGACCGGTGACATGACCGGTGACCGGACCGGTGATCAAGGACCGGACCGGTGACCGGACCGGACCGGTGACATGACCGGTGACCGGACCGGACCGGTGACCGGACCGGACCGGTGATCAATGACCGGACCGGTGACCGGACCGGACCGGTGACCGGACCGGTGACATGACCGGTGACCGGACCGGTGACATGACCGGTGACCGGACCGGACCGGTGACCGGACCGGTGATCAATGACCGGACCGGACCGGTGACATGACCGGTGACCGGACCGGCCGGTCAGACGTCGATCAATGGTCCGTGATCAACGTCCCCGGTGACGTACCGGTCATATCATGACCAGTGTTGTCACCGGATAATGACCGTATGGCGGATGCCAAATGGTCCGGCATTGGTCGATGTCCTTGACCAATGCCATCGGGCAAAGACCGGCTGACGGGTGTCGCCATATGGTCTGATGTTGACCGACTGTCTAAGAGACTTAGCATAGTACGGTCGCGATCGTGCCCGATACCCGGTGACTGATACTGCAACTATCATCCATGATCTGCGAAGTCACCGGGTATTAATCCACTCTTGTTTCTGCGACCATCATGTAGTCGAATATATGAAAAACAAGAGCAAAGCATATTCAACCATAAACTGGTCACAGACCAGATCATCATACGGCACATAAAATCATTATTTGACCATAATGAAAATTATAATAATACTGCCGTAGATCATAAATTAAACAAAAGTTTAATTCAAAACAGATGAAAAATAAAATGACGATCAATTAGATTGTCATACGGAACGTTAAAATCATTATTGCACACAATGGCAAATGATAAACAATCTGTCAATAGAAGAACACGCTTTGCACGATCTCGTAACACATTAGAAGAACATGCTTTGCACATTCTAGCAATGTATTAGAAGAGCACGTTTTGCACGTGGTCGTTCGCGCCTGAAAACACCCAGCATGGTAGAAATAAACCATTGTTCGATAAAAACAAGCATGGCTTACCTTTTACAAATGAAACAAAATCCATTAAATCCACACAAATTAATCCGAATGAGAAATAAAAAGATAAATAACACAATTTATCTATTCAAAACCCCAATCAACCAAGTGAAAAACAATATTTTAATTCAGAGCCGTAAAAGACACGTATACACCTGGTTGATCCGGAAAGAATATTGAGGGTTGGTTACCGATTTTTGGCTAGGTTGCATTGCACTATGTTTAACCTGGCCTGTATTACGGTATTGAGGTGGCGGATTCCCAGTTAAAATTCCGGATGAGTTATTTCCCCTTGGAAAGTATAAGCATACGATAACAGGTCAGTATTTATGACATTAAAACCAATAAAGAACAGGTAATTATGAACCTAATCGGCAGAGTTGCATCCACACATATTAATATCTATTTTCAAAACACCGCAGTATACACACTAGGTTAATAGATATGCTAAGAGCCTTTTTCATAACACCCAACAGTGAATAATTTTTCCAGAGCCACTCGCCCTGCAGGGGGAGTAGGCCTGACAATCCACTCGCCCTTCACTTTAATTACTCGCTCTGCATCAATATTTTTTTTATATAATTATAGTTATGATCAACCTTTTTACCTACGTAACATAGTTATACTAAACTGCAAACAAATTGACAACATTATCTGATGGATTTTAATTGCTTTCCTTACGTTTTCTGCACCTGTTTCCTTTTCTCAATACTTTACGCTTCTCGTTTTCGTGACCTTTTAATTTGTTCCCTGTCTCCTCCACCTTGCAGATATTTTTAAATAGAACCCTTTTTCATGCTGAGTTTAAATATTTCAGACGAACTATTGCTGAAAGACTATAACGCTTGATTGACAAATGATTACAATATGATAAATTTTGGCTAAGGCTTCTGATCACGAATTATTTTGTTTATTAATATTTTTTGTTTCTCTTTATATTTAATTAAATATAAGAAGTATTATAATTAACCAGTTATGTATTTTTTTATTAATGTTTACATTAAAATGAAATTTTATTCTTCACGGCATGACGAATATATTTAATTAACTGCTTTTTCACTTTTAATCGATTAGCTAAGAGCACTGACACCTACGAAAAGAGCGCATCCGATTTCGAGAATTATTTTTACTGTGCCCATGACGTCATTTTTTATTGTCAAAACGAAAGTGCAGTTTCTTTGTGTACTGAACCTATTTTTTGTTCGTTCGAAAAATTGTTCGCAATTTCTATCGATGTGGCAGGCGTTCTGGAACTGAATTAATATTTATGCCCCCCTTCGAAGAAGAGGGGGTATATTGTTTTGCACATGTCGGTAAGTCGGTAGGTAGGTCGGTCTATCATCCAGATGGTTTCTGGATGATAACTCAAGAACGCTTAGGCCTAGGATCATAAAAGTTCATAGGTACATTGATCATGACTAGCAGATGACCCCTATTGATTTTGACGTCACTAGGTCAAAGGTCAAGGTCACAGTGACTCGTTTTTGGATGCAGTTTAGGATCACATTTGCAGATTATATTATGTACTGGTGTCGTGGGGTCTCCGTCCCCACCAGATGGTTTCCGGATGATAACTCAAGAACATCTACGACTAGGTTCATGAAACTTCATAGGTTCATTGATCATGACTGGCAAATGAACCCTATTGATTTCCAGGTCACTAGGTCAAAGGTCAAGGTCACAGTAACTTGAAATAGTAAAATGGTGTCCGGATGATAACTCAACAATACTTACGCCTAGGATCATGAAACTTTATAGGTACATTGATCATTACTTTCAGATGACCACTATTGATTTTCAGGTCATTATGTCAAAGGTCAAGGTCACAGTGTCTTGAAACAGAAAATTGGTTTCCGGATGATAACTCAAGAATTTTTGCGCCTATGATCATGAAACTTCATAGGGACATTGACCATGACTGGCAGATGACTCCTATTGATTTTCAGATGACTAGGTCAAAGGTCAAGGTGACTCAAAAGAGTTAAATAGTTAACGGATGATAACTCAAGAATGCTAACGCCTAGGATCATGAAACTTCATAGGTACATTGATCATGATTAGCCGATGACCCATATTGATTTTCAGCTCACTAGGTCAAAGGTCAAGGTCACAGTGACAAAAATGTAATCACACAATGGCTGCCACTACAACTGACATCCCATATGGGGGGGGGGATGCATGTTTTACAAACAGCCCTTGTTCTCAACTTGAAAATAAAGCACTCGCCCGGTTGGTCGAGTATTGAACAAACTTTTCTCGCCCGACCATCAACTTCACTCGCATGTGCGACGGTCGAGCGGATTCTTCAAGGCCTGCAATACCAAATCTAGCAGTGCAATTTTTGCTATTGCTATTGCTATAAAGAACACTGATTTTTTATGGAGTAATTCATTTAAAAAAATATTTTTTGATTTAGAGTACATGTAATTATGTAGCTAATATGTATGTATATATATATATATATATATATATATATATATATATATATTCACACATAAGGCAAGTTACGGGGTCTCTGATTTAGAAATAGGTTATGGGGTTCCCACATAAAAAACCTGTATCTCCATACCCTTTTTTATCCGATATTAACACGAATTAAGGTATATAAGGGTACCTTATATATTGTTATTTATGAACACGCCATTTATTTAACGTCTTATACAAGGAATATATATAGCGAACTTATTTGCGAGGTATATACAATTTCAATTTCAGACGTGATTGTGGTTTTCGATTTAAGACCTTATTGTGAGATTTGATTGCATTACCTCCCCTACACCCCCCTCATAGTAATTAAAGGAGCCTAGAATGCGGGGTTGTATATAGACCCCGTTTTTTATATTGACCTCGTAAGTACAGTCTGAAAACTACCGAGACCGCGTAACTGGCACTATATATTGGTATATATATATATATATATATATATATATATATATATATCAATTTCTCAATCTACATTGAGATACTTTAAACGATTGCAATGTTTAAGTTCTTGGTTAATGCAATGCTTCAAAAATTATAATGCTAATAAAGATAAATATATTCCCACACATATTTGTTTAGCATGACTTTACTGATGTATACTGATATGAATATCTTCTCACCCTTTGTTGATTAGTATGGCTGCTAGGTGTGTGGTTTTGTTGCCCGGGGCAGCACAGCAGTCTATCACAATGGAGCCAGGGGGTGGGGATAGCACATGGACAGGAAAACAGCTGGCCTACAGTGTAAACAAGATTTGCGTATCTGATATTTTGTATATTAATCATTAACCAGTGAAGCTAATCTGATTTTTGGTCAATAAATTAGGGACACAAAAACGTTATAAATTAAGTTACATGTTAAGCTACTAGTACTGTATTTAAATGATTTAACTTGTTAATTGAAATAAAGAAGAATTACTAAAATATATTTTAACATTGATTTTACATGACATTTCTGCTAAAATGAAAGCAAATTAATAGCCGCTTGCCTTATTCAGCTAAAAAAATTCAACTTTTACAGTTTTTTAGGAATGCCAACATTCAAAATATCTCATTAGTTATTGAACAAGATACCACAGTTAAACAAAAGAGATAGCCATTTTGATGTAAAATAAGACAATGTCATGCATATGTATAGACTTCAAACTGCATCAGCAAAGGAATCTCAAAATATCGTGAGGTCATTAAATATTATTAGTCACTTTTTGGAAAACTGGTTTAAACTGGGTTTAATAAGTGTGAACAAAGTGTGTTTCGGATTAGCAATCTGCCAAGGCTACATGTAATCAGGGATGAAACTTTCAACTTTTTATAAACAATAGAGCCATGATTGCCCTGTATCGCTCCACTGCTGAAAAAAGGCTGAAACAAATATTCTCTGCATGTGCAAATACTTAAATATAGGCCCTATATAAGCACATGAACACTTTTGTGACCCCCTGGGCTTGGTCAAATTTAACCCCAGGGGCATAATGTGAGCAAACTTTGTAGAGGACTACTATATCTCACTACATGTACATACAAAATATGTTAGCCCTAGGTCCTAGAGTTAAGAACAAGAATATTTTAAAAGTTTTAAAAAAATAAGCAAGATATAAGCGTATATAATGTTCAATTTTGTGACCCGCAGGTCAGGGTCAAATATGACCCAAAGGGAATAATTTGAACAAACTTGGTAGAGGTCTATAAGATGTTACTGCATACCAAATTTGGTAGCCATAGTCTGAATGGTTTTTGACAAGAAGATTTTTAAAGATTTCACAAAATATGCGCTTTATAAGTGTTTATTCAATTTTGTGACCCCCCAGGGCAGGGTCAAAGTTGACCCCAGAGGCATTATTTGAATAAATTTGGTAGACGTTTATAAGATGTCACTACATACGAAATTTGGTAACCATAGGCCCAATGGTTATTGACAAGAATTTTTTTAAGTTTTCACATAATAGGCCCCATATAAGTGTATGTTCAGATTTGTGACCCCCCGGGCAGGGTTAAATTTGACCCAAGGGGCATAATTTGAACAAACTTGGTAGAGAACTATAAGATTTCACGACATACAAGTTTGGTAGCCCTACGCCTTAAGGAAAGTTGATTTGTAAAGTTTTCACAAAATAGGCACTATATAAGCATATAATCGATTTTGTGGCCCCCAGGGCATGGTCAAATTTGACTACTGGGGCATAATTTGAACATACTAAGAGGAGGACTATACAATGTCACTACATACCGAATGGTGTAGCCCTAGGCCTAATGGTTATGGACAAGATTTTTTTAAGTTTGCACAAAATAGGCATTATATAAGCATATGTTCAATTTTGTGACCCCCGGGGTAGGTTCAAATTTGACCCCAGGGATAAATTTTAAACAAATTTGGTAGAGGACTATAAGATGTCACTACATACCAAATTTCATAGCCCTAGGCCGGATGGTTATGTACAAGAATTTGTTTTAAGTTTTCACATAATAGGCCTGATATAAGCATATGTTCAATTTTGTGATCCCCCGGGGCAGGGTCAAATTTGACCCCAGGGGCATAATTTGAACAAACTTGGTAGAGAACTATAAGATGTTACTACATACCAAATTTGATAGCCCTAGTCCCAATGTTTATGGACAAGAAGATTTTTGAAGTTTTCACAAAATAGACTCCATATAAGATTATGTTCAATTTTGTGACCCCCAGGGCAGGGTCAAATTTGACCCAAGGGGCATAACTTGAACAAACTTGGTAGAAGACAATAAGATGTTACTACATACCAAATTTGGTAGCCCTAGACGATATGGTTATGGACAAGAGATTTTTAAAGTTTTAACAAAATAAGCCCTTTATAAGCATATATTCAATTTTGTGACCCCCGGGACAGTTTCAAATTTGACCCCAGGGGCATAATAATTTGAACAAACTAAGAAGAGAACTATTACATTTCACTACATACCAAATTTAGTAAGCCTTTGCCATACAGTTATGGACAAAAAGATTTTAAAGTTTTCCCTCAATAGACCTTTTAAAAGCATATGTTCAATTTTGTGACACTCGGGGGCAGGGTCAAACTTGACCCCAGGGGCATAATTTGAACTAACTTGGTAGAGGACTATAATATGTCACTACATACCAAATTTGGTAGCACTAGGCCTAATGTTTATGGACAAGTAGATTTGTAAAGTTTTCAAAAATAAGACCTTTATAAGCATATATTCAATTTTGTGACCCCCGGGGCAGTTTCAAATTTAATCCCAAGGGCATAATTTGAACAAACTAAGAAGAGAACTATTACATGTCACTACATACCAAATTTGGTAGCCCTATTCCATACAGTTATGGACAAGTTGATTTTTAAAGTTTTCACAAAATAAGCCTTATATAAGCATATGTTCAATTTTGTGATCCTCTGGGCAGGGTCAAACTTGACCCCAGGGGCATAATTTAACAAAAAAATTGGTAGAGGACTCGAAGATGTCACTACATACCAAATTTGGTAGCCCTAGGCCCAACGGTTATGGACAAGTAGATTTGTAAAGTTTTTACAAAATAGACCCTATATAAGCATATGTTCAATTTTGTGACCCTCGGGGCAGTGTCAAATTTGACCCCAGGGCCCAATGTTTATGGACGAGATGATTTTTAAAGTTTTCACAAAATAGGCCTTATATAAGCATATGTTCAAATGTGTTACCCCGGGGCAGGGTCAAATTTGATCCCAGGGGCATAATTTGAAGAAATTTGGTAGAGGACTATTAGATGTCTCTACATACCAAATTTGATAGCCCTAGGCCCAATGGTTATGAAGGAGATGATTTTTTAAGTTTTCACAAAATAGGCCTTATATCAGCATATGTTCAATTTTGTGACCCCGGGGCAGGGTCAAATTTGACCCCAGGGGCATAATTTGTAAAAAATTTATAGAGGACTATGAGATGTCTCTACATACCAAATTTGATAGCCCTAGGCCCAATGGTTATGGGCGAGATGATTTTTAAAGTTTTCACAAAATAGGCCTTATATAAGCATATGTTCAATTTTGTGACCCCCGGGGCAGAGTCAAATTTGACCCCAGGGGCATAATTTGAAGAAATTTTGTAGAGAACTATTAGATGTCTCTACATACCAAATTTGATAGCCCTATGCCCAATGGTTATGGACGAGATGATTTTTAAAGTTTTCATAAAATAGGCCTTATATAAGAAATTTTTCATTTTTGTAACCCTCGGGGCAGGGTCAAATTTGACCCCAGGGGCATAATGTGAAGAAACTTGAAAGAGGTTCACCCCGTGAACATTCCTGCGAAATTTCATCAGAATTGTAACAGTAGTTTAGGAGAAGAAGATGTTTTAAGGAAAAGTTAACGCACGCACGCACGGACACACGCACGCACGATGGACACAGGACCATGACATAAGCCACGCTGGCCTCTAGCCAGTGGAACTAATAAAAATCACAGGAAGTCTCCAGGAGAGACACAAAGCACTGTCCCTTGTAAACATGCATTAAGCATAGTTTTCCCAAAACGATGTCCATTAATGGATTGTACGGAGATAAACCAAGTGCAAAAAAATCAGACACACAACACAGATAACAATCAGGACACAAATACAACAAACGCAACAAAGGAATAAAACTGGCCATCAACTTGGAATAGTTTATGCAAATCATTGGAGATTTAAACCACTTAAAATAAGTTCCAAACTTGACACCTGACCAAGAGTTTTAAATCTCAGTCATCCTTTCCTGCTTAAAACCAACGTAAAGATGGCTATATGAAACCAGGCTGTTCAGGTTTTATGCTGCTTGCTGCTCATCAATATCATAGGGTTGGAAATGAAGCCTTGAAAACTTGAATCTAGTAAGAAAAAGCTCTTAAATTTGCTTTTCAAAAGGGCTACAAAAGTGTCAAAATGAGAACATAAGTTGTAAAGAGTTAAAATGCGTATATATGTAGTTAAGGATTAATATGTGTTTAAAAGTGGTAAAGAGTTAAAATGCGTAGGTATGTAGTTAAGGATTCAAATGTGTTTAAAAGTGGTAAAGAGTTAAGATGCGTATATATGTAGTTAAGGATTCAAATGTGTTTAAAAGTGGTAAAGAGTTAAATGCGTAATATAAGTGGTTAAGGGTTAACATGTGTATATCAGTGGTTATGGTTTTAAGCTGATGTTCTAGTCTTATTCTGCAGAATTATAGAGCCATTCATGTATAATGGCTGTGTGTGCAGGTCAGTGCCAGGTGGGAACATCAATACATTGGGGATGTGGGGGTCCTCTATAACAGTCTGGGGCTGAAGAATCTCACGCAGACACTGTGGGCTGAAACAAACATGACGTAATAAATTATTTACCACTACATTGATATCTGCCTGAAATAATGCTGTCAGATATGTATTTCAGGCCTGTTTGCTGAAACAAACATGATGTAATACATCATTATAAGTTACATAGTTAAGACATGAGGTAAGTCTTTACCTATTTAAACAACTAATATGACAATCATGGATTTCAATCGAAGCAGAATCCTGTTTTTCTATGCAAGTGTTTTGCATTTTTTTCTCACCTATTGACTCATGCAAATTATTAGCCTTGCATCATTTTGATGGAAATGTTACCAGAAGTTGAAGTCAAAAATATATTTTATTCAATACAAATTGTGTTATTTTGCAGTGTTTAACTAAAAAGTTAAGAAAAATTTGCAGAGAATCAAACTAGTATGCACAGTCAATAAATCTGTACTTCAGTACCTCTAAATTTTTATACGGTTTGTTTGAATATTGGTTCCAAATCTATCAAAGCGTCACAATTTTTCTCAACATGAGACAAGTGTAGGAGACCTTCTCAGTTGTTTTTTTTACCATTTTGGGAATGGGGCCGGGTCCCTTTTGAATTGGTAAAATTGGGTATTTTCGACGTAAATTTGGAAATAAGTGTTGTGTTTTTGGCTAACAAATGCTTTAAAATTGAGAAAACATTTAACAAGGTTTAACTTTAAGAGCTTAATGGGAGATGAACTGAATGTTGAAACTTAACAAGAGATGTGTTTGTCAAAAACACAATGCCCCCTATTGTGCCGCTTTGAAGCCATAGATTTGATCTTTGACCTTGAAGGATGACCTTGACCTTTCACCACTCAAAATGTGCAGCTCCATGAGATACACATGCATGCCAAATATAAAGTTGCTATCTTCAATATTGCAAAAGTTATGACCAGGGTTAAAGTCTGTACGCCGCTTTGGAGCCATATATTTGACCTTTGATCTTGAAGGATGACCTTGACCTTTTACCACTCAAAATGTGCAGCTCCATGAGATACACATGCATGCCAAATATCAAGTTGCTATCTTCAATATTGCAAAAGTAATCAAACTTTAACCAAGGTTAAAGTTTTGGGACACACACAATGAATGAATGACAGACAGACAGGCCAAAAACAATATACCCCCGATCTTTCGATCCGGGGGCATAACAAAATTGGTTTATTTTGGAAACCTTCAATTGGGAATTTTGAGGTCATATATTGGAAATGGGTCATGTTAAACGCCCCAAATTAAATTGGAACAAATCTGTGTCAGAGGACAGTTGAATGCTAAGACAGACCACCAGAGAAATTCCAGCATATCATCTTCTACTAAAGCAGGAACCGGAGAATTGTGCTAAGAAATGGAAAACTAGGTCAATTACTACACTAATATATATTGAATCCTCTCCATAATAACTTTAAAAAAAACATTAATATCTAAACTCCACAGATGGAGTTGTTGAAAACTTTACGACACTTTTGAATACTTAATAATTTAACATTTTCTACAATATCCTCTTTTTATATACAATATATAGCATATAGAATATATAGCACCTTTATAAAGAAGCAAAACAACAATGCTTAATATTCCTCCTTACACAATATTTTACATTTGGTTCTTTTGAAGTACACTCAGAAAAGTGTGACACATTTAACAATGAACCCTATCAAAGCAGAAATACTGGAACAAATTAAATTCAACTCAGCAATGTAATATGTTCTTTAAATTAATTTAAGTGAGTAAAAATAAAATACCTGTGAACAATGTACATTAAAAAAGATAAAATGCTAGTTGTAAGGTCACTTTTCAATGTATTGATACGGAAATACTTGGGTAAAGAGTCTGAAATATAACAAGAGGGCCTGAAAGGCCTAAAGTTGCTCACCTGAGATAACAAGATATTTTTGGGACAAATCTTCTGACCTAGTTTCATGAAAATCGGAAAATAAATGTGGCCTCTAGAGTGTTAACAAGGTTTTACCATAGCCATATAAGGAAAAATGCCCCGCCCCCTGGCAGCCATGTTTTTTTTAACCAACCGGCATCATTTTTAAACTCGTCCAAGATATTATGTGGATGAATCTTCTGATCAAGTTTCAAGAAGATCGGACAGTAAATTTGGCCTCTAGAGTGTTAAAAAGGTTTTACAAAAGCCATATATAGCCTTATAAGGAAAACTGCCCCGCCCCCTGGTTGCCATGTTTTTAAAGAAACCAAAACAATTCTTTGAACTCATCCGAGATGTCATTGGGACAAATCTTCTGACAATGTTTCATGAAGATCGGATAATAAATGTGGCCTCTAGAGTGTTAACAAGGTTTTATTATAGCCATGTTAGGAAAAATGCCCCACCCCCTGACGGCCATGTTTTTCAACCAACCGGCATCATTTTCGAACTCGTCCAAGATATTATTGGTATGAATCTTCTGACCAAGTTTCATGAAGATTGGACAATAAATGTGGCCTTGAAAGTGTTAACAAGATTTTACTATAGCCATATAAGGAAAAGAGCCCAGCCCCTTGGCAGCCATGTTTTTCAAGCAAAGGTTACCATTTTTTAACTCATCCAAGATGTTATTGGGACAAATCTTCTGAGCAAGTTTCATGAAGATTGGACAATACATGTGGCCTTGAAAGTGTTTACAAGGTTTTACTATAGCCATATAAGGAAAAATGCCCCGCTCCATGGCGGCCATGTTTTTCAACCAACCGGCATCATTTTTGAACTCGTCCAAGATTTATTGGGATGAATTTTCTGACCAAGTTTCATGAAGATCAGACAATAAATGTGGCCTCTAGAGTGTTAACAAGATTTGTACTATAGCCATTTATAGCCATATAAGGAAAAATGCCCCACCTCTTGGCGGCCATGTTTTTCAAGCAAACTTAACCATTTTAAAACTCATCAAAGATATCATTGAGACAAATCTTCTGACCAAATTTCATAAAGATTGGACAATAACTGTGGCCTCTAGTGAGCTAACAAGGTTAATGTTGACGCCGCACAAGGGACAACGGACGACGGACAATAGGCGATCACAAAAGCTCAACATGAGCACGTTGTGCTCAGGTGAGCTAAAAACAGTCAATGAAATTTAACAAGCCCCATACTAGCACTCAAATCATGAATAAGCTCATTTAAATTTTCTGCAGCAGAAAAAAGACCCTTCCACTAATGTCAAAAATATTTAAACCATAAGCAATATTACAAAGTCATCACACTTGAATATAAAAGTAGGGGTAATAACAGATGTGTTCGTCAGAAACGCAATGCTCCATATTGCGCCGCTTTGAAATAAAATTTCAATATATAATTTGGCAGGTTTAGAAGTTATCTCCCTTTTATAGCTTATTACTTCCCTTGGATTGTATTTTTTGACTTTTGACCTTGAAGGATGACCTTGACCTTAAAATGTGTTTTTATTATATCCTTTAAAAACAAGGGCTGTTTGTAAAACATGCATGCCCCCCATATGGGCTCTCCGTTGTAGTGACAGCCATTGTGTGAATGTTTTTTGTCACTGTGACCTTGACCTTTGACCTAGTGACCTGAAAATCTATAAGGGTCATCTGCCAGTCATGATCAATGTACCTATGAAGTTTCATGATCCTAGCCATAAGCGTTCTTGAGTTATCACCCAGAAAACATTTTACTATTTCGGGTCACCGTGACCTTGATCTTTGACCTAGTGACCTGAAAATCAATAGGGGTCATCTGCCAGCCATTATAAATCTACCTACGAAGTTTCATGATCCTAGGCATAAGCGTTCCTGAGTTATCATCCGGAAACCATTTTACAATTTTGGGTCACTGTGACCTTGACCTTTGACCAAGTGACCTGAAAATCAATAGGGGTCATCTGCGAGTCATGATCAATCCACCTATCAAGTTTCATGATCCTAGGCCTAAGCGTTCTTGAGTTATCATCCATAAACCATTTTACTATTTCGGATTACTGTGACCTTGACCTTTGACCTAGTGACCTGAAAATCACTAGGGGTCATTTGCGAGTCAAGATCAATCTACCTATCAAGTTTCATGGTCCTAGGCCTAAGGGTTGTTGAGTTATCATCCGGAAACCATTTTACTATTTCGGGTCACCGTGACCTTGACCTTTGATCTAGTGACCTGAAAATCAATAGGGGTCATCTACGAGTCATGATCAATGTACCTATGAAGTTTCATGATCCTAGGCTCAAGCGTTCTTCAGTTATCATCCAGAAACCACCTGGTGGACGGACAGACAGACCGACATGAGCAAAGCAATATACCCCCTCTTCTTCAAAGGGGGGCATACAAATTTGGGGGGGGAGGGCGGGTAGGGAGGGGGGGTTAAGATGGGGGTATTATGTGGGGTGTGGTAATTTATAAGACGATCTTTCAAAAATAAAAAAAAATAAAAACAAGAGCTGTCAGAGGACAACGCGCTTGACTATTCGAGTGCTTGACAGTATAACGTAAGCCATCATGGGGGGAAATTGTTCATATTCAATAATTGATTAGACGATCTTTCAAAAATAAAAAAAGGAAAAGAAATTGGGGGGGAGGGGGGTAGTGGGAGATTAAGAGGGGGGTATTATGTGGGGTGTGGTCATTTATAAGACGAGCTTTCAAAAATTAAAACATTAAAAAACAAGAGCTGTCAGAGGACAGCGCGCTCGACCATTCCAGTGCTTGACAGTATAACGTAAGCCATCATGGGGGGAAATTGTTCATTTTCAATAATATATTAGACGATCTTTCAAAAATAAAAACATGAACAAAAAAAATTGCAGGTGTGAGAGGGGGGTATAATGTGGGGTGTGGTAATTAATAAGATGATGTTTAAAAAAAAATGGGGGGGAGTGGGGGGTGAGGGATTCTGGGTAGGGGCGTGGGGTATTGTTTGGATGGAATCCATTGTGGTATTCAGGAAAGTGTTGTTTTGTCCAAGTATTAATAAAATATGATCATAAATAAAGAAGTTTTGGCAATTTAAGCAAAATGTTCAATTATCTAATTATAAAAGGGGCAATAATTCTGTCAAAATGCTTGATACAGTTGTCTGCTCTTGTTTATAGATTTGGCTCATGTTGGTAAAGAAGTATGCAAAATATAAAAGCAATATGTCAAAGGACATAAGAAATATTTGGGGTAGTATGCAAGCTTTAACATTTGCATGCTAACGGGAACGCTAACGCTAATGCCAGGGTGAGTAGGATAGCTCCACTATATATATTTCATATTTAATAGTCGAGCTAAAAATAGCATTTTTCTCTTAATAACCATTTTTATTTTTGGGCCGGAAATGATCAGCGCGGGCCGGCAAAGGCTGCATGATTATTGGACCTGACCTGGCCGGCAATAAATTATAATAGTGGAAAGGACTGGATTTCATTGAAGAACATTTTCTTTGAGAGCCTAACATTTCATTATAATATAAAGGAAACAAAACAGAATGTTCATGCTATAAATGAGTTGTTCTCTTGGAGCAAGGGGGTAGTGCATTTGCATAAAGTTGTGTCCCCTTTTAGCCTGTGCAGTCCACACAGGATAATCAGGGACGACACTTTCCGCTTTAATGGAATTTTTTGTGTAAACGAAGTTACTTCAAAACAAAAATCAAGTCTTAGTGGAAAGTGTCATCCCTGATTAGCGTGTGTGGACTGCACAGGCTAAAAGGGGATGACACTATGTGCACATGCATAAAGCCATGTTTAACCCATTTATGCCTAGCCTCTAGAAATAAGGCCTTGGCAAACAGGGTAGACCCAGATGAGACGCCGCATGATGCTTAAAGGAATTTCTGTAAAAAATATTCTAAATATAGAACTTACAAGGGCTGTTTGTAAAACATGCATGCCCCCCCCCTATATGGACTATAAGTTGTAGTAGCAGCCATTGTGTGAATACGTTTTTGGTGGTGGTGGTGGTGGTGGTGGTGGTGGTGGTAGTGGTGGTGGTGGTGGTGGTGGTGGTGGTGGTGGTGGTGGTGGTGGTGGAGTAGGAGTAGGAGTAGGAGTAGGAATAGTAGTAGTAGTAGTAGAAGTAGTAGTAGTAGTAGTAGTAGTAGTAGTAGTAGTAGTAGTAGTAGTAGTAGTAGTAGAAGTAGTTGTAGAAGTAGTAGTAGAAGTAGTAGTAGTAGTAGTAGTAGTAGTAGAAGTAGTAGTAGTAGTAATAGTAGTAGTAGTAGTAGAAGTAGTAGTAGTAGTGGTAGTAGTAGTAGAAGCAGCAGCAGCTGCAGCAGCAGCAGCAGCAGCAGCAGTAGTAGTAGTAGTAGTAGTAGTAGTAGTAGTAGTAGTAGTATGCATTACAAAAATGCAGTGAGCCTTACATATGGTAAAATTTAAATACTAGTATATTACAAGGGAGGCAAATGCTGTAACAATAAATTTAAACTTATTGCATTTGTTTCCCCTGTATATAAGAAATATATAATAGTGTATTACCTCCCCTGTCCTGCTAATATTTATATTAATCAACAAAATAAAACATTAACACAATATTTAATATACAAAATATACAAAAAATATCATATTCTGATAATATTTTTACTGATCCACTGTATTTTACTAAAAGGATGATGTTTCATTGGACTGATAATTATAGATTTAGGATTACAGACCAGTTGCTTCAGTACTATTGTTCAGAGTGTGCCCTGTTGGCTGTGTATGCATTCTTGAGTTATCATTCAAAAGCCATTTAACTATTTTGAGTCACGGTTACCTTGACCTTTGACCTAGTGACCTCAAAATCAATAGGGGTCATCTGCGAGTCATGATCAATGTACCTATGAAGTTTCATGATCTTAGGCCCAAGCATTCTTGAGTTATCGTATGACAACCACCTGGTGGACGGACGGACAGATCGACCGACCGACCGACATGAGCAAAGCAATATACCCCCTCTTCTTCGAAGGGGGGCATAAAATATTACTTCCCTTGTGAAATTGATCTGTACCTGCCAAATGATATATAATAGAAATTATCTCCCTTAAAAGCTTGTTACTTCCCTTGGATTTAGGAATGACCTTGACCTTTCAACACTCAAAATGTGCAGCTTCATGAGATACACATGCATGCCAATTATCAAGTTGCTATCTTCAATATTGCAACAGTTATGGCCAATGTTAAAGTTTTCGGACGGACACACAGACAGACAGACGGACTGACAGTTCAACTGCTATATGCCACCCTACCGGGGGCATAAAAACCATCTCAGCTGAGAAAAATGCCTCCCTCTAACAGGGTTCAACTCAACTATTCATTTGTATAATGGGGTTTGATTAACTGTATGCTTACTTAGTCCACTTGGGACTTTGGCCTACTTTTTGTATTGTTATATGAAAACCTTGAATAAATTTGAAACATTAAGAAAAAAGAACTTTGAAACGTGTTTTCTTGCAAACTTTTGCTTTCTAGACCCCCATTAAATTAGCAATGTGAAATCCTGATCTGTCTATAATCAATTATATTTATATGTGCATTACCTTCAGGTTGTGTGTTTGTTAAGAGCTGTTTGAGATCACTAACCCCTGCTTCTATCTTCAGTCTCTCACATGCTGCATAAAGACATGTCTTGTGTCTCGCCATAATCACCTGAATTTCAACATCAACGGTCACCTTATGTTAGAGTTTTCAATAAACAATTGAGTAGCCAAGCATATTTTTGAAGTAGTCAGCAACTGAGAACTAAAACAGGCATTTTTGAATTTATATTTTGGGGGCCAAGATTGTAAGTAACCTGTAAAGTTGCTGGCTGCCAATACTTCTGGAGAACACTGCGTACATGCAAAGTCATTCAACCACACAGCGTGATGCCAAGTCATGCAACCTTTTTTTTGACAAGCAATTAAGTCATCAAACTGAGAATTAAAATAACAAGTGTATGCTTACACACTGACATGCAAGTTAAAAAATATCCAAAACAAATATAATGTATAAATCTGGTAAGACCTATAATTGTTGTATCATAGTTACATTTAAAAGCACAACTTTATGTTGAATGCTTTCTTTTGGTTTATAGGAAAATATGAATAACGTAAAAAATGGAAATTTACTGTTGCTTATGTATACCAGCTTATGAACATAGGAAAGATATACTAGCACTTGTGGCTCTGTACACTGCCTTTGCCATGCTAAATTTAATCAATATATTATTAAGTTGAAATCTGAAATAAAAAAACTGGACCAGTTTTCAAAAATAAATAAATAAGTTACTTACGCTTTTTTAATCAATTGTTATTGCAATGTTTGCAGACAAAATATTAAATTATAAATTGCTTAAATTGCAACTGGCAGATAGGCTATTGAAATGGCCCGCAATTTTCTATGTACCTTGAATCTGCCTCGCACTCCCCTACCTAACATGTGTTCATACAGCAGCTCCAAGGCCAAGTGTTCGTCATTTTAAAGTTGCTTGTCTCGCAGGAAACCCTCACACTTGCCAGCAATCTGTTTCAATATGGGGGCATTCTTCAACACTTCACAGACAACTGCATACAGCGCTTTCTTGTTCTAGAAATAAACAATCTTGTATATATTACAATACATAGCTCTATCATGTGCATCACTCATATATATATATAGGATCTGGCACGAGACTCGGAGTTGCCATATCATACAATATTTTATTAAACGAATTCAGGAATTTTGTTTGTAAGCGAGCCTTAAGCAAGCTTACTAACAAATTTCCTGGACGAGTTTAATCAAATATGGTATGATATGGCATGATATGGCAATAAATAAATATTCAGGCAAATATAATGATAAAACCCAAATGTTGTTCACATTTCGTGATGTCATTTGACTTGCAACGTCATTTCAGCAAAATAACAAAGAGCGATTGGTAAATAAACAAAAACTGACCAATGAAAACGCTTAGAAAGTATATTACACATGTGTAAGTTAAAAATATATATGTAATGGTTATATTACTTTAGAAACAGGATTGGTATGTGATAATAAAATTTATATGCTCAATAAATGAGATATAGAGAATCTAAAGACTGTGGATTTGTTTATAACAGAAGAGTTCATTTGAATTAAAATTTCCAAAACAAGTTAAGTTCCTATTTTTTTTTAACTTTTAAATGTGACATATTGATGGTTTTTCAACTTTATATGAACCAAATATACGCTAGTCCATGGTTCTAACTTTACAGTATCAGTCAAATGTTATAACATATCAAACCAGTGACAGAGTCATTAACGTTTGTTTAAACATTTTTACAGTGTTTCAGGGACATTTTACAAATGTCTCTACTGTTTCATGACATAAATGAAAACAAATATGATCTGCAAACATGAAAAGTTACGATAAATATTTCAACGTTGTTTGTGGCGCTTAAAAATAAAGTAATTATCAATCCAGTATGTTGTGGATCAAAAGTAAATCCTGAATCATAAAAAAATAATTTAATTATCTGACTTTCATTTCAAACATGAAATATCAAGTTCGGTCCTCAATTTTACTGATACTCCCTAGGCTTGTATTTCAATCACGCTTTATTTGTGCAACAAAAAACTGTACCCCAAATCGAAGGATAAAATGTTTATGACATAAGCTTTAAAACACCCAACCTTGTCACTAACATGAACCTTGAATTAAATCTATGAAGAGCTCTTTGGATTTTTTAACATTTCCATCAAAAGATTATTATTACATGGAATAAAAGTTGACAATATGGAATCTTTATATCTTAGTATTTGTATTGCTGACTCATATGCCAGCAATTTTCAAGTGCAAATCGGTACAATTCATAAAAACAGACGGAACTTGACAAAAGCGGGATAACTTAAGCGATCAATCGTTTCACTTGTGTTTAAATTAGTCAGCAACCAGTACATGTATACAGTGTCCGACAAATTTCTTATTTTTCAGGTAGCCCACTGGGCTACCAATAAAAATATTTGGTAGCCCATACATTTTTCCTACAAAATGATAAAGGGCAGGTTTTCATCTTTATTTTATTTCTTCATTTATATATACATAATATGTATACATACATATACATAAAACAGCAAGTAGTCTGATGTACACAGTCAATATCGTAAATTAATGTTACAGTACAGGCACCGTGTACTTAAATGTAAATGCACCAAAGAAAATCATATACTACATGTAGATATTACATGTATGTGCACATGTATGTGTACTTAAATTCGGACAGCACGTTAAGTCGTAAACGTAAATAAATTAGATGATCAATACGATGGTGTTAATCAATGCAATTGCCCTTTTTAACAACAAATACCGAGTTTCAAGAAATCAAGAGTATTAAATCATTTATTTACTTGTGTCCGACTTTAAGTACTGTCCGAATTTACGTATTGCATCCGTATGTCACGACACTTGTGTGCAGTCAGTATACAATACAATAATTGTTTCAATAATGAAGGAACTGATCAGCGTAACGGTAACGAAACAGCGTGTTTACATGATATTCTATTAAGAGAAAATGTCAATGCCAAATAATTCGCGAGATACATGTACCCCGGTACTTTAGTTGAAATTCACAACGAAACTTTTAATGGAAATTAAATGATCTCAATGTTGTACCCGCTACAAAAAAATTATTTACAAATAAATACACCCACGCCAATTTTCGCGCGCTTTTTATCAGGACAAAGAAATTCATTTCTTTAATGTAGAATTTTGTAACCTAAAATAGCTGTACACAACGCGTGCAAACCGTGGCAGGTTATTTACGCATGTTGCAATACAACGGTCCTGATTGGGAGCTTATTTCATCATATCTTTAAATAGAACCATATGCCGAAATTCATTTGACACTTAAGAAAATTTCAAACGTTTGTGTTTATGACTCTTATAGTCTATATTACCCACCCATAATTTGGTTTAAAAAATATAGATCGGGCATATAATATGGGATTATTGATTAACAGTTGATTAATCCAATAATTAATTGACAATGCAAACTAATTAGCAGGTGTTAACCGCGTTCACAAAGTTGTCTTTAATATTCATTTTCGGTTTCGTTACCGTTTTGAAGAATCCGCTATTGTTTTGATTTATTTAATGTTTGGCGTCCTTGGATATTTAACGACATCAAAAACGTTGTCGCTATTACTCATTGTTGCGGTTAACAAAGAATTCCAAACTGCGAAATGATGTTGCATCATTTGCGCCAACTATCCAACCGGCTCTCATTATATTATTAGCAGACGACAAATGTTGATTCTGATTGGATGATTAAAATACGCTGTTACTGTTTAAGTCTTTACCACAAGTGATCGGTGACTGATTCGATAATTGATTGCACTTTGTTATCGGATTATAAGCAATACACAGTGTACAAACACGTGGTCAGCGTGTTTATTCTACGTATGTTTGTCAATATACTGGGCTACCGCTCTTATAGATTTATAGTAGCCCGGCGGGCGTCAGCTGGAAAATTTCAGTTGCCCGATGAAAAATTTCGGTAGCCCCCGGGCTCCGGGCAATGGATTTGTCGGACACTGTGTATATTACTTACAAAAACTCATAATTTTTGGCAAATTTTGACCATAAATGTGTTCATGAACTTCATAAACACAACACGTTTCGAGCACTGTTCTTATTTAACCATTATCAATTAACTCTAAATTTAGATTGATGCCATATGCATAAACTTTTTTCTGAAAATCAGTTAAAAATAGTAAATTTATGTGAAACATAAATTTGTATCGGTCAGCACTCAATTTGTTTGATTTACAAAATCTGACATGTTTCTAAGGCTCAGGTGGTAAAATATACTGAATACCTAAAAACGGAATGACTGGATTTGATGATGACATGTAATACAAAAGCAGTTGGCTTTTATTTTACTACGTTGCATCTATCGATAGCAATAAGCGACCCCGTTTATAAAGACCACATGGTGTTTATTCATCACAAAATCACAAATTACCTAAAAACTCTTCATTCCTATACATATCAAGCTAAGTTAAATTACTATTTGTAAACTAAGTTTGACATGCAGAGTGAGGAAATCAGCTGTAAGGAGAAAAAATCACGACCCTGAAATAACACTTCTTGTCCGAAAATAATGATTATCCGAAGCATACACCCAGAAAATTATGTATATTATTGACATGTTGTGCAACATGTCGTATAAGAAGCTTTCACGACGAAACACACCTGTATCAAAGACGAATAAACTTGAGTCTTAATTGATGCCTTTTTGCTTAAAACAGTCTGTAAAATACGACTTGCTCCAACATAAACGTCCATGCTGTTTGCTATGGCAGGTTAGACACAGTACAATCTACATGTCGAATCGGCGACACTACACCAATTTGTACCTCAAGCTATGTCTGGCAAACAATATGCATACACACAATCACACATGTCTGTAAGGCTTTTATAAATATCAGGATTGATACAAATACGTGCATTATTGAAGTCCACCACTTTTTCACATGTAGAATATATCAAATGCATTACTGAAATCCATATTTTTGGCACAGGTTTGTATTTAATGAATGGTTTGTGCCTCGCAAAATCGTTTTGAAATCATTGTCTGTAACAGCACCAACACAAGCGGTAAGAATAGATAATATTGTGAACCGAGATCTGATTAACACTACACGTCGTAAATTTATTAGAATCTTGAATCTTTCAGTCCGCACGGACTAATCAGGGACGACACTTTTAGCTTAAACGAAATTTATCGTTTATGGTAGGTAGCTTCTAAACGACAGCCCGGTGTTTACGGATAGTCTTGTCCCTGATCATCGTGTGAGGATGACATTTAACGCACACGCACTAAGTCCAGTTTTCTTTGAAAGCGTCTACAATTTTCCATCATAACTAGGTTCACGGCTGAACTCAAACTGTTATATCAGCTAAGTATCTGTCACCAGTAGCCAGAAGGCTAAGTAATCCTTTGCTATGGCTAGTTTTAGACCAGGCTGTAAAGGTGTCTGATCTTTCTGCTTGGATTTCATTTTTCAATTCTGTATACCAAGGTATAAAACATATGCGGTGTGGATTACGTTAACGTGTGTGTGTTGTTGTAGGTTATTTACAGGTCGTTCCCGCGTCTTCACGACTAAATTTGGTATCGACCTGCCCCTGCGATGTCTCAGGGGAGACAATCTCAAGATAAATTCTTGTCTGGACGCCTCTGCCAAGGGAGTGCAAGCACCGCTCTGCCTTTATGGCCCCTCTCGCTGTCACCGGCTGACGTCTTCATCCCTGAGACGGTTTCCCGAGCGCGTTGAGCGCACTAGGTACCGCCGCCCCGGGGTCCCTCTTTAAAGCCGCAACCCTCGATGTTCATGGGTTCCCTCCCATAAGGAAGGAACCCCGAGTCCGTCCCGTAAGTTCTTCCACTGGTGGTCCTGCTGTCCCGCCGTACCCGTCCCTCTACAGACGGGACCTCTGGACCGGTACGGGCAGGCGAGCTCTCGACGATAAACAGCGGATTGGTAAGATCCGCTGCATCCTGGAGAAGACAGCAGTCTCAGCAGTGAAGTAGACGTCCGGCTCGAGGGTGACGGACTCAGCTGGATTTGCTGAGCCATCCGCAGAAGATCAAGCCGCGAGAATCAATCTTCTGCAGGCGGCTCCTGGCCTCGGTCGCGGCGAGCACGCTCCAGCTGCTGACCGAGGATTACGTTAACAATTGACATGACGCCTTATCTATGATCGCTCCGCCCACTAGAATTGACTAGGTCAGAAGCGAGGTTCATATGCATTACTTAAATAGAAATAAAACCCAGCATGAAGCCTAATTCATGCTGTGTTTTTTACTCTGATAGTAATGCACTTCATCGACATCATACATGTTATTTGAAGGTGGCATGTGATATATTATCTTATTAACGGTATCTACACATTTGCACACATGTGGTGTCACCAATAAACGCTTTTAATACACACTAGGAGCTCGAGTGCCTATATCTCATTATTTTAAACGAGTTTCGTTAATTTTTTTCGGATTAAAAAACGGAAATGAAATATGGCAAAAACGGTGAAAAAAAGGGTTAATGCAACTCTGACATTTGGTATCCAGAAAGATAAGTTAGATGAATTAAATTTATACCATTTCCAACGCGGCAATGCGGTCTTGACAAGAGCGAGTGGAGGTTTCAAGAATTACCGAGATCCCCTTTATACAACATTAATTTATTTCACAAACTTAAAATGTCATATAAGCAATAACTAAGCATTATTAAGTATGTAATATGTCACGTGTGCATGTAAAATAATTGAGAATTGTGGTACCCAATTCGTGTAACTTTACGAAATCCCCGTTAAAAATCGCGTTTCTGTGTGTGTCAGAAACAAGTGAAAACCATTTTGTTATTATTTTAATAAAGACGTATCGATAAATGCTATTGTAAAAGAGTTATTATAACTGATATTAGTTAACCAATAAATGCGGTAACTTCGGGGAAGTCGGTACCTGCGCGAGCGTTTGATATTGGTAGCCATATTAATTTAAAATAGCCTGACCGTATTCCATTTCGTACAACGCTAATTTTATATCAGACAATGTCCAAACTTACTGTGTTGTTTTTGCGCTTTAAATTAAAGTGATTGATAAATGTCCCATAAGCAATGTTTAATATGATTAATATCACTTTTATACGCAATAACATGTGGGATTGAGGTACCCACCCGGCGTCAGAAAGCGCGTAAAACTTCACCGAATTCCCACTTATAAAGCGCTATTTCGTGTCAAATACACGGGTAGGGGGGAATGTTTCGGTAATAATTTTGTTAATAACACGGGTAAATACCGGTGAAGTGGTAATTTATTGCAAATACCACCATTACACGTAATACCGGGTTCGATTTCGGTAAGCGCGCAAGCGTTTGAGAGCGTGTTTAATGTACCGATTTACCCGTTATAAATAGCTGATGTTCTCTTAAATCGTATATTTTTTTGCATTTGCAGAATAACTAAATGGCATCAACCCCTTTTCAATTGTAATATGGTGTTAAACAAGTCTATAAAATTATCCGGAATATCGCGTAAATCTATATGCAGTCTATAGGCAAAGAAGCCATTTTGGTGTTAGCTTGTCTAGGTTTTCTTCCCGCTGAGCCACGTGATTAAGTGGGCGGAGCGATCACTGATAAGGCGTCATGTCAATTGCATGCTCACATCGCAGCTGTTCAATCAGACCTAGGAAATGGCAATACATGGACAAAATTAGTTTTCCATTTAACTAAAAATACCTTAAAAGCGTAGAGTTTCGTCCCTGCTATGTCAATCTGCGACGACATCATACACACAGTACCTGTTTACCCAGAGCGAGGCTCATATATAGTTAAATACTACATTGTATGGACTACTGGCATATAAAGTAAGCGGTGCATATCCGTAAGTTATGCCGCACAAACATCAGTGCACGAAAAAGTCGACCATGAACCCAGAGAATTCTTTACTATGTTTCTCTTTAATGTCTTTAATATGTGAATGCGATCTCTATAAGGTTCGCAATACGTACATGTTCTTGAAGGTCATCTCCGTGTACCGTAATTACTGTACGTTTTCGTACACGTCCTTTTTTGTCCAAAATAATTATTTTTCGTGACTCTTAATTTTCGAACATGCGCGTTTTCGTCTATCATTAATGACTTTAAGTTTTCGGACTGTATATTTAACAGCGCTATTTTAACAGATTTCGACACTGTTTTCGTTTATCTTGTACCACTTTAATCATGTTTTTTTTCCCAAAGGAATTAAGGTCATAAAACATGGGAGACGCATGCCTGGCGGCAATGGACCATAATTAATTAAGATTTGCGTAATTGGCTAAATAACCGTGTATGCCGGCAGAATACAATCGCTTCACCCAACAGCCTTTAAAATTATTCCTATTAAGGACGCAGTATGTTTAATGATTTGACTTTTTTGTTCTGTATCATTTCATGCAAGTGTTAGAAAGCTTTGAAGTTGTATTTATTTCAACGTAGAAACACTATTGTGATTTGAGTTATTGGTTTTATTTCAATATCATTATAATTTTCGGGCATTTAATGTCTCTAAATTTTCGGACACCTGCATTTAATATTTACCGTATCTACATTTTCGGTCAAGACTTTTTAAAATTATTTTTAAGTGTCCGAAAACTTAGACTAATAACGGTAAGTATTGCGCATGCTCATAACGTCGCCACATACATGTACCCATGTTCTCGCCACATTCCAGAAAATACTCTCCACGTCCTCTCGGGACCATGTGTATGGTTGTTTCGACTTACCAAACACTCTTCTGGAAATAAATTTTAAAAAATTGCTGATGAGTAGTAAATTGCTTGCTGATTGAACGTGTGTGTGTTCATTTCGAAGTTTGAGGTTTAATAATGGGTGGATCCAGAGTGTGTTCTCGCACCCATACATGTACCTAAGTAGCTTACTAGACTCACGAAAGTTGTGACGAATAGTGTTATACCGGTAATTGCAGTATCCAGCTATTTCGTCGTGACGAATAGTGTTATACCGGTAATTGCAGTATCCAGCTATTTCGTCGTTACTGACAGATTGTCAATTTTGGTGTTGTAGGATATAGTCGGAGTACCCGGAGGAGACCCCAACTGCCCGGTATTGTGACTACTTACCAAAAGCATATGATTACTGGATCGGAGAATGAATCCGGGTCGTCTCGGTGAGAAGAGCGTGTACCAACCACACTGTGTTAATCGGACTGCCTGCCGCTCAAACACTCTAAAGTCAATACCCTGCTCACCGACCATATCGACGATATTGTACGGTCATACGCACTTATATCTTGACCGGTACATTCAAACTTGATGCGGTGGCCAAGTAATTTCTCGTGCGGTGATTTCTATGTATACTTTTCTAAATGGACATACATCATTCAAGAAAGAGTTCGTGTTGGTTTCTATCCAAATCATCACAATCATGTGGCCAGCATAAGCTTGTAGCACCACATATTTGAGGCAACATTTATTGTGTTCATTGTAAGTCTTGTTAACACGTTCATGGTTGGTAAATATTCTACAATGTATATAGATCTACATGTATGATACAGACCACCTCGTGTATATATTATAACCGTCAAGTCTAAACTGATAATGCATCTCTTTATCCATGTATAGTTATAACTTGTGTCTGTTATGAATTGATTCACATTGAAAATAGACGATACGTGTAGTGATGCTTTACCATCTTAAAGTTCTAATGATCTGTGTTCGCCTAATTCGAAGGTCAAAATCAAGTACGTAACATGTATGTCGACTTATCGCGCGGTATTTCATCAATGCCCTCGCTTTTGTTTACAAACAAATCTGCATGCCCTAGTTGTTAAATCTGAGAGAAAACATATCTAGTTTTTCATTGCATTGTATCTCTCAAATATTTCTCAAGTATTTCTCAAAGATTCTTATATGGTTTGGAGTGAGGTAATTAGCCTACACATTTGTTTTCATGACTGATATCTGAACCTTTGTGCGAAAGTGTTAATTTGGACCTGAAAAGTTCCATTCTCAATACGTTCAATAATCATTGAAGTAATTTAATTAGCAATGGTATTACCGCACAGTTTAAGTATTCTAGATACAATGTTATCAAGTCTAGACGCTTAATTGCTTTTTAAAATGAGCAAGCTGGACATATGGACATTTCTAGACATCGTATATTGGTAAAGGTTCGATGTAATACATATGTGATTTTGTTTATCACACAAATGGTTCATGTTCGATCATTGAATACCATTAACAAGGCCCTTTTGTTTAAAAAAAAAGAGGTCTGCAAATATAATAATGAATTTAAAGGGATCTTTTCACGTTTTGGTAAGTTGACACATTTGAAAAAAGTTGTTTCAGATTCGCAAATTTTCGTATTAGTTAGGATATGTGTGAGGAAACAGTAATACTGACCATTTACCATGGTCTAATATAGAACTTATATGCATCTTTTGACGATTTAAAACCCTGAAAATTATAAAGCGTTGCAACGCGAAACGATTGAATAATTTGGAGAGTTCTGTTGTTGTCGTTTAATGTTGTGAAACTACGAAGATTGCATATATAAAGTATAAAATACGTCACTCAGACATACTTGGCAGGATGGCCGAGCGGTCTAATTGGTTTTTACTCCGGAGGACACTGTTTCGAGCCCTGCTGCGGGCTACATTTATTCCTTTTTTAAATTGTATTCTTGATTTTTTACAGGAGCTTTTTAAATCCAATGTTTACATTTATCAATATAGAGCATTTAATGACAAACTTCAAAACATGCCAAAATCTGTGAAAAGGCCCCTTTAATCAAGACAATTCAGATGATGTGAATGAATGTTCTTTAACAGTTGCTGATCCCCGTGGCTGCTTAGTGCATCGGTGAGTAGCATCCGTCCCTCTCGGGTATGTGGGCAGTCGCTCCGAAGAACAAAATCGGCGAGCGACAACCCTTGCGAAGGGCGGACAACGCAGGCGCCGGAAGTTCCCGGTTGGCAGGCTATGGAATCGCCGTCCCGAAGCATGGTGCGGTCGTCTTTGGAAACAGCGAACATGTCTCCGGGAGCGGCTCCCCAGGTACCGGAAGTGTCCAGGAGCCGATCCCGACAACAGCGGTATTTAGCGGTATTTAAGCGGCGCTGGTACATTTTATTTGTGTTCAGTCTTGGAAGCTTCATACAGGTAAAATTGCGCAGTTTAATAAAAAGAAAGTATGATATTGAGTGTAATCTAATTCAAAATGTACCCTGAGGTCCATTGTGGGGAAACTCGGATTTATGCTTTTGCGTAAATTGTCATCCCAAATAAGCCTGTGAAGTCCGCACAGGCAAATCAGGGACGACATTTTCAATATAGTCAAAAGTGTCGTCCCTGATGAGCATGTGCGTACCGCACAGCTTATCTCGGACAAAACTTTACGCACATGAATTATTAAAGGTCAGTTTTCCCAAGACGCGGCTCATATTATTAACTTCCTCAAAGATTAAATATGAATCGTTTGCCAGCCAAAACAAGCACTTGAAGAATTGAAAGAAATTGTGTCTATAACGAATCAACCGTAAATATCCGTATATTTTTATATTTCATTTTAGTATTTTTTCAATTTACCAATTTTGTATTGTAATATATCAAATTTCATTGTAAACGTGAGTATTTCTAAGAAAGTAATCAAACGTTTAGTAAACTCATTTTAACATATTCACGCCGAATTAGAGAGTATAGCCTTGACCATAACACACCATCCACATTCTAAACACTATTTGCACAATGTATTGTTTACGACGCATTTAGGTACATTACAAATGATAATTGTGTTTACAAACCTATCTTACCAGAACATGGCTAATAGAAGTAATATGACTGAAATATGAATGAATACCGCAACAATCCCAATGAGCTCTGCTCTGAGAAAACAGGGCTTAATGCATGTGGGTAAAGTGTTTTCCCAGATAAGCCTGCGCAGTCCACACTTGCTAATCAGTTGCGACACGTGCCGTTGTACGAGATTTATTTGTTTTAGTATCCTCTTACTGAAAACTCAGTTAAGGCGGAAAGAGTAAGACTGGCTTGCACAGAGCGATTATTAAATACATAACAAAACCATATATATGACCGGCTTTTCCACAGGATTTCGCCGGGAACACGTGGAACTCTCAATGAGTTATCCCCCATACATTAATCTAAGGTTCTAATAAGAACATGTGTATTATGTGTTATTAACATGTTTTGTGATCATTTTTCGGCGTAGCTGTTTAACGTCACTTTTGACCTTACCTGACCTTTGTAAGTGTCCAATAAAATTCAAATAAAATTTCCCGCGGCTAGACACGTATAAATACACTTAATTTATTCCATTGACTGATTTGAGCATACCACCAGAACATTGGAAACATGACCGCGTCTTTGTAACACTGTTTAACTGCGTGTTCAGCATGAAACAATTTTATCTCTAATGAAAAGGCTTGACAGATAGAAAGTTTTACACTCAACACTCGACATCAATACAGTTTTTGCGTGCACCTTCTATTTTCAGAGGATTGCCAGCGCTAGAGCGTTTGTACTTAAAGGCTATGTTCTCATATATAGTAATTACTTCCATATTCCTGTCTGTGTACTAGTATATTTAAGTTCATAAATGTATCGTTTTACCCTACCCTGATATTCGTTTGGCCATACCATTTTAAATTGTTTTCGAAATTGAACATTTAACATGTAAAAGTATAAAGTTTTAAACAAGCCGTCGTTCCAGCAGTGGAAGCGTGGCCTCACTTAAATGCATTGCATTTCAACCCGCAAGGTGTCACGGTCAGTTCGCGGCTAGTAAAACAATCGTTATGTAATAAAGACGCTATCGCGTGAACTAGGTGAACTGGAATTTTCTTTAGACCAGAAATATGTTAAATGGAGATATTCAGCGATTTAATTATGGTATGTCAATAATAGATTCTTAATGTGTTTTCAACAATACAATGATAAATATTTTTTTGGATTAATTTAACAAGAATCATTCCACCATATTGACTAATTTATTAAGCATGAGCGCGATGATTCTCGATACTGTTAAAAATCGAATCAAATTGCAATGCCCGACAAACCACTAAAACAGGTTTGTTCGAAGAACGCTGGTATAAATATTTAAAATATACACGGATACTTCGCGTGTGGCCGGTTGACTCATATGTTTTAATTTCACTTCCATTCTTCTTTGGGTTTACTGTTTGTTATCTACAGGTTAATGACCAGCAATATGTAATAATGTAAAATAAGGCGCGAAAACTCCGCGTAACATACCGTACTGCGTGTGATGCAGCTAAGAACTGCTCAGAAAAAGACATTCGCTATCTTTGATCTCAGTCATTGAACTCTTTTCCTTTCACCAACTCCAACCACAATCAACGCCGTATATCTTTTTTAAAAGATATTTCTTGTTTGTCATAATAATGTGCCTAGAAGTTAAATAATTATGACTGAATATTACAGACATACTAATTAATAGGGCGAAACCCCAAAACACAACACGATCCATACAAACCCTATCCTTGCCTTGTTTTTTCAAAATCATAGCAAAACACTACACCTGTCATGCTTTTCCACAGGCGGTCGCCTGTAACACGTGTTTAAATGTTTATTGTAGTTATAAAGCTAGATTAGTACCAAATGACTAACTTCAGTTTTATAACTGAAATATTGTTGCATAGTCCCACAGATCAAACACATAAGACTACCCTATCCCTGCCTTGCATTTCTACAGGCGTTCACCTGGAACACGTGGGGTCCGATCACGGAATCGGCGAAAGTGACGTTCAATTGGCAGGACAGCAACATCGGCATGCTGGCCAACTACGGCAACATCGCCCCCACAGTCACCGTGATACCCATGTTCTAATTCATGGATGTGAAAGGTGCGACCGCAGGCTACCTCATTGGATTTAAATGCGTAAAGTGTGATCACAAATTAGCCTGTGCATATCGCTCACTTTCCGCTTAACGAAATTCTTCTTTTACAGGAGGTCTCTTCTAAACAAAAATCCAGTCAATGCGGAAAGAGTCGTCCCTGATTAGCCTGTGAGAACAACACACGCTGAACAGGGATGACACTTTACGCAAATCAGTACGCTCAGTTTTCATTGAACGCTGCTCACATGCATGTTTTTCCGGTTAATTTCAGGCCTACGCATCTCCCTGATCATCTGCGGCTTCCTGTTAGCGCTGGGCTGCCGTATCCGGTGTATAACCATGGAGCCCGCCACCATGACGTGGTAAGCCAGCCAGGCGCCAACATGTCCATACACACGGAGTGAGCTCCGTATGTTTCTATGAGTCTATGAAACATCCGTTAATCGCCGTGGCGACTACTATTTGCTACTGCTGCTACTTCTGCTACTGCTGCTACTGCTGCTGCTACTCCTGCTGCTGATAATGATGCTGCTGCTTATGCTGCTACTGCTTCTTCTGCAGATTATACTTCTACTACAACAACTACTACTGCCGCTGCTGCTGCTACTGCTGCTGCTGCTACTGATGCTGCTGCTACTGCTGCTTCTGCTTCTACAGCAGCTACTACTACTACTACTACAACTACTAATAATACTGCTACTGCTGATACTGCTACTGCTGCTGCTGCTACTGCTGCTGCTACTGCTGCTGCTGCTGTTGCTGCTGCTCATATTGCTGCTACTAGATGCCGCTATTTTTACTTATGCTGAGAAAGTTACTATAAAACCTTGCTTGCAGATTAAAAAATTACTCCCACACCGGTCGACACACGACATTCTCTCGACGCTCTCTCGACGCATGACAAATCAGTCGACAGTCAATCTTGACTGTCGACTGATTTGTCGCGCGTCGTATTGAGCGTCGAGAGAATGTCGTGTGTCGACGTAGTGATTTTATGTCGACAGGCGACATTCTCGCGATATATCATATTGACTGTCGACTGATTTGTCGTGCGTCGAGAGAATGTCGCGAGAATGTCGAGTGTCGCGCTCGAACGTCGACACATGACATTCTCGCGACATTTCGCGACATTCTCTCGACGCTCAATACGACGCGCGACAAATCAGTCGACAGTCAAGATTTTCTGCGGTTTTTTATTCTAAAACCCAGCGCGATATGCGACACTCAAATATTGATTTTAAATGTTGCATCCAACACAATAACAGGATGAATCTGCGATATTTGTGTTACTTCGTTGTCTTATTTACAGTTTTTTAAATTGTGGAACTTGTGATAAAATATCTAAAATTGTATTTTTTAAGTCTGTAAGCAAGTCTATTAAATTATTAAATGCACGAGGATACACAATCTTGGCACTACAAAAGGTCGTGCAAAGTTAATTATGAGCTTGATTATGATTCTGTACATGAAAGTACGTTGACGATTACGATTTATTTATATGACAAAGACAAGATTTTACGATAGTTTCGATAATATATTATCTCTGGAACCTCCGTGCGATATAATAAATCGTTATCTGGTCTTACAACGCTCATGAGTCTATGTGGTTGAGTTATTATTATCCAACGATATAAGCAGAGACAAGTGTGTCATCTTGGTTACGTCAAATCTAAGTTGAGTTGATGAGTTATTATATATCCCCTCAATGGTAAGAGTCCTCTTTGTGTATATGGCGCCCTATTACATTTACCAATACCTTTTTAAGCCATTTGTTTACATCGCTTGCCTGCATGATGGGCAGAACTGTGAGTGAGTTTTGACGTCTGTCAATCAGTTTAATGTATATGTGATGTGCCGGTATACGCTTCGTAGCAACACCGACATTCATAAATCCGGACCAGAAAAATATACAGTTAAAAGTCAATGCTTGGTAATCATAATACATGTAATTACTTTATTGGAAACACAGTCCAAAATATAACTTGGGGTAGGTACACAGGCCAAACTAAAGCTTGCGAGTATAAGGATACATAAAATAATACGATCATGCAGAAAAGAATTATTAGTTCAATGAACGAATACAAACATGTATTATTTAGACCATATATAAGCAAAAAGAAAATTCCAGAAGCAAAATAGAAAAAAGAAACACAAACTTATAACATAGTATTTAAACGACAATTAACATAAAACAATCGCATATACTATTTTTATACACACAGCAACTCTAAATGTACATCATTTTAAACAAAAGAATAACTGAGATAATAAAATAAACCAAAAACATTCATGCTTCTAAAATCATAACAAACAATGCTTGTCAGAATAAACGCAACAGAACAAATGAGCCGTGCTCTGTAAAAAGAGCGTTGAATTCATGTGTGTAAAGTATCGTCCCAGATTAAACCTGTGCAGTCGGCACAGGCTAATCAGTGACGACACTTTCCGCCCTTATGATATTGTTTGTGTAAAGAAAGTATTTTCTTAGGAAAAACCAAGGTAACGCGGAAAGTGTCACTTAACGCAAATGCGTTAAACCCCCTTTTCACAGAGAGCGGCATATATAATTATATGTTTCTAAGTCGCTTGGAGTGGTACCAATGCCTGATTTGGAAGCGTTATAGGCTAACCTATAAACATTCAACAACTGATCATTTTCTGATATTGTGTTTTAATAAAACAGGCACCTTTGTATCAAGCCGATATCAACGCAGGTGTGATAAATTATATATAGTGGTATGATAAAGAGATAAAGAGGCGCAGTCAATATATAGAGGTACGACATATGACTCGAAATCAAATGTAATGTATTCAATTTCGGCAGAAATGAAACAGATTCAACAAGTCAAACGAATTGATACAAAGATGTAGTATATTCAATACACAAACATCATCAAAACTGCTCAAACTTATTTTACAAATATTTCCCGCCTGAGGTGCAGATCGAGAGTTTTTTTACTAATTCGTTCAAAATGGCAAAAAATAGGTTACTTATCGTTATGTAAAATTTCAGGCTCGACACGAATAAAAACCGGCTCGGCAAGCCTCGCGATTTATTTATTCTTAGCCTCTTAACCTGTTATTCTCTTGTTTTCATACTTGATAAGTTTTTTATTACGTAAACCGGAAGTTGTTATATGAGTCAATGCTTCGACGCAGGTCATATTTCTACTAAACAACACCAACAATTTGATACCAATTTGTTATATATTGTAGATACAAGATGCAGCACACACATTTAAAAAAAACAAAAGTGCTCATGACGTCTTGGTAAACAAATCAAACGTCATAAACATATTCATATTATTGTTGTTGTTTTTTAAATTCAGCTTAATTATATTTCATGGTTTCTTAAAAAAATCCTTACTTGAACTTATAATAAACATAAAAAAGGCTCGGCACGTATAAAACAACCACTCGGCAAGCCTCGGCATTCACTTTTTTTCTTCGCCTTAATACCTAATAGATTACACAACTACATGGCAGTAACCTGTTATTCTCTATGTACTGATCTATACCCAGATACAAATTCACGCAGTTAATCAAGTGAAATGTGTTCATGTACATTACACTTAAAGAATAGATGCAATGACACGTTGAAGTGTTTATCTTGAAACAAGGTAGATAGCTCAAGACTTGGTTTGATGCAAAGTTTAAAGAACAAATTGACAAAATTATGCAGGTTAATCACACTAATCTTGGCATAATTTTCACATTCCTTCAAGAATGGTAGTATTGTTTCACATTATCAATTTATCAATATATTAGAAATATTAACGTGCATTCAATTATTGACGCTAAAAATAAACTACTCCGTAGTGATCAATTGAATTTTTATATGTAATCCCTGCTTACAATGACTGACCAACAATGGGTAGGACGATGTTATTCATTCAGCTTTTAAATATGTTCCAATTCCCATTAAAGCATATTGTCCATCCATTCGGAACAAAATCAAAAGAGGGACTCTAAACGGTGATTTTAATTTATGAAATACAAAAACTACAACATTTGAAAGATAGAAGTTCCTGAAGGCTTTGATTGACTTCGTGATTAGTACAAATTCTAACAACAATACACTATCTTTATATGATATAACGACGAGAACCGGATATAATACAATAAAATTGTGAATGATAACCACGTCATAATCATTCATCATCGTATTACTCTAAATATGTCGTATGCAATTGCTCTTTATTTCACAGCTACTAGAAAAAAAGCAATATTATTTACATATTCACTCACAATCATTACTTCAAAACTTTTTTTTTCAAGTTTCAAATGTTTTTTCCGGATGAAATATATTATGGAGTCAAATATCTTATACACGATATAGTCACCAAAGTCTTCACAGCGAAGGCAGTAAAGCGATTTTTTAATAATGGCCCTTGTGCGCTCATCTAAGTTCAAGGATTTGACCAAGTGATCTAGTTTTTGACCACACCTGACCCAGATTCAAACCTGTCCTTTATATTGTCATATAAACATGTTGTCCTGGTTTCATCAAGTTTGAGTCATATATTGGGCCTTTAGATTAGTAACAAGGTTTTTCAAAGATTTTACCTGGTGACCTGAGTTTTGGAAGCAAGGGACCCAGATTCAATCTTGGCCTAGACAATGTTAGGATTACAATTCCGGCAAAGTTGTATCATGAATGAGTAACAAATAAGGCCTTAAAGTGGTAAGAATTGTGTCTTTCTTGAACATTTTACACGGTCAACTATTTTTACGCTAACGTGACTCAGATTAATTCATTGTCCAGATAAATATGCTGACCAAGTTTAATCAAGATCGGATAAAACATGTTACCTGTAGAATGTTAATGAGCTAACAGTTGGTGACACACAAAGCACAATACAAGCTGAAAGAAAACGGGTGTAGGGTGATAACAATAGATTGCCTTGACCACTTCATGCTCAGGTGAGCTAACTATAATGAATGACATTATTTCCATGTTTTGATCAGGTCTAATTGTAGCTAATCTGACTGTCATGACTTTAACTAGGACACATTTTAAATGACGATATGAAATTAAATCTGAATAAAAGTCTAAAAAAAATTAATACACACAAAAACAAACATGCACTTCAAAACCAAAATTAAATGCTATTAATAAAATCGCAACCGTTTACCGAAAGTAAATTACATGCTCTAGGTAAATTCCGTTCATGTAAAATTGTACAATAAAGGAAAATTATAAAAAGGTTGAATTTAATTATAAAAGCTTCTTAATTTATTGAAATAGAAATTCGGTTAATAAATGAATAATAGTATCAATTACGTAATACTGTAATTACTTTCTTTATTTGCTTTTTTTGTCAATTAAAAACTCGGAACTGTTTTTGTTTTGAACTCATTGATGTTGTCGTGGTTCCAAAATCCAACTATTAGTTTTTTCGTTTCTTCATTAAAGTAGACAGATGCAGGGTTTGCAATGTCAACAGAGATGGTATTTAGGATTGTCTGGCCGACTGTATCCACTTGACTTATGGATTTGTCACCAAAGACGAAAACCTGCCCTGTGGCTGCCACATGTATGTTAGCTGTACTAATGCCATGTTTAAATGCGGGATCCTGCAGCGTAGCTGTGACTGTTCCATCCCTGGTCATCGTGCGAAGCATACCATTAATTGTGTCCGTCACATAGATCATCCTCCCATCAGGACTCACCCCAACACCTACAACTAAATGAGGAATACAACTTACACAATCTGGCACGAAATCTTGAATATTAGTATTTCTTTCTAAATAGTATTAGCGTAAGCTCACTTATTCTCATATCAATAGCTAACAAACAGTTATCGTTCAAATGTATAACCTTTAAATGGAAAAATACCTGAAATAAAAAATAGAAAACTATTTATTTAAAAAACTAAATCAACTTTAAAAGAGTATTACGACTTTATAACATTAAAGACTTAAGCCAGTTATTCTTAAAAAATATCAGAAATTTTGAAAAATTGTGACCGCATGTGATGCTTAGTGTGTAAAACTTTTTTTGTGGTAAACAACATTATTAGGGCATAAGTCATTAATGTCAGGATTGAGATACTTTGATAATTGAAATACCCGTCAAACAATTTTAATTTATCGGAAATGACGTTTCGGAACAGGACTAGAGTGCATGATTTCAATTAACGTCATGTAACCCTTATAGAACATTAAGGTCGGTCCTTCACCATGTGCCTGCCTTTTGTAATTAACAGCCGTATTGATACAATCTACGCTCAAATCTCATCTTTATCAAGTTCATGCATATGTAAACACAAATTGCAAAGCATCTCTGAAAAAAAGGAAAATAATAATGTACTCATATATCACCTCCATATAGTCCAGTACTATCTTCGTATAACTTCTTAACTAACCGTCCGTCCATTGTGTATTCGAACAACGCAGTACCGGAAGTCACAAACACTTCTGCATCGACATGCGCAATTCCAAAACAGATATGATTAATTTTTAGAACCTGTTTGCGTATAATACTTCCGTCATCTACCCGTAAGAAATGAATCCCGTTAAGAGCATCGGCTGAATGTTCGCTAACAGTCACCGCCATTTCGAAGGAGGAAATGCTACACATGGACCACGGAGTAGTAGGAAGCTGAACTTGATCAATCACCTTGTACGCCTGATTAATGAGTTTCACACATTTATTGTAACAGTCAGCAATGACGAGATCCCCGTTGGAAGTCGTACATATACCCGTAATCGAACATATGTATTGATCAGTAGCTGTTTGAACATTATATTTTGACTTGTCCGCGATGCTAATAATCTTGTTTTGATCAACGTTATGTTGTGGATCGCCTATGATGATTTTCCCAAGATCAGTGCAGTCTGCATGGCATTGATTCAATTCACGGTTAGGCTGGAATTTAATATCAGTTCCATCATGCTTGATCATGCTTTTAAGGAGAGAATCTGCTGCAGCAGTTTGATCAATACATTTTCTTAATGTAATAAATGTTCGTTCAGGTAGAATATTGTCTTTGAGCTTAGCGCCATATGTCTTTAACTTTGAAATACATTCTAAGCATCGCTTTGTGTCATCTTTAATGGAATTATTTAAGCGCTCGTGAATTGATTCCAATTCTCTCATGGTGTTTTGCTGAAGTCGGTCAAGATTCTCGTTGATCTGTCGACGTTCATCAAGTATTTCTTCACAAATGTGTTCGTAAGAAGCTTTAAGTGATTTTATGTTATCTTTTCCTCTGTCCACCATATCCTTTAAACGCTTCTGCGACTTTTCTATTCCTTTCGTCACTTGAACAAGAGGTTTACGTTGTGAGTTTGATTTGGCCTGTTCAGCCAATGTAAACACCTTACTGCATTGCCTGAAATGCAAATGTGCCTTAAACGAGAGACGTATGGGTGTAGATTTTTCTGATTATTCTATGTCGAGTTTTACGTCATGCTGATAATGTTGATGTTAATTAATGGCGATACTGGTGATGATGAAGATGTTGGTGGTGATGATTGTTGAACATGATGATAAGGGCGATGGAAACTATGTTATTTTTTTATTAGCAATAATGATAAAAATAAATATTTAAATACTAACAACAATAATAATATTGATGATATAATAATGATATGAATATTAACACTACTAATAATAATAGAAACGATAATCATAATAGCATAAATTTATAGTAATTATTGTTATTATTAATATAACAATTATTATCATTATTAGTAGTAGTATTTTTGTTATTACAGTCGTTTTTTTCATTATTTTGGGAATGGTGCCCTGCCCCTTACTATTGGGGAAAAGCATCGTTTTGACTAAAATTGATTGGCGAAAAGCATCGTTTTGACTAAAATTAGTAAACTAGTGTTGTTGATTTTTTGCTAACAAACACTTTAAAATTAAGAAGAAAAGTGATTTAAATATTATATATACTAAGGTTCAACTTATAACGCTGGATTTACATTAAATTAAATATTGAAACATATTTATTAAAATGTGTTTTTGTGTGGAAACCTTCATAGGGATTTTTAGGACCCTTTTTGGACAGTGGTGGTGGTGGTGGTCTTGGTGGTGGTGGTGGTGGTGGTGGTGGTGGTCGTCGTCGTCGTCGTAGTAGTTGTAGTAGTAGTAGTAGTAGTAGTAGTAGAAGTAGTAGTAGTAGTAGTAGTAGTAGTAGTAGTAGTAGTAGTAGTAGTAGTAGTAGTAGTAGTAGTAGTAGTAGTAGAAGTAGTAGAAGTAGTCGTAGTAGTAGAATAATATATATATATACACACACACATGAAACAGGTATGATTTGTACTTGGCCTTAACATAAATTTATATCAATACTCACTGACCTGTGTTTTAGGAGGAGACATAAATGACATAGCAACTGTTCGTGATCTTCACAGAACATCGTTAGTTTCTCAGTCGTTTGCTCCTCACATAACTCTATAGTATCGTCCACTTTGTCCGCAACATACCAACTTTCACCGTCAGATTTCGCTGACACCGCGTGATCCTTATGTAGCTTTTTGTGCATTTTCACACATTCGTCGCAGTATGTTTTAAAACATATTTTACAATGAAACAGTCCTTCATTATGTATGCCATCCTCTTCGCAAACAGAACAACAAACGTCGTAAAATACGTCTGATCCCTTTTGCTGCGAAGTGTTTAAGTTAGACGCCATTTTGTGATTGCTTTACAAAACCACTTTCGATTTCCATATGTCTAAACAGCGTGCCGTGTTTACCTTCTAAGTTACTATTAAAGGTGCCTTTTCAAAAATTTTGGCATGTATTGAAGTTTGGCATTAAATGCTTTATATTGATAAATGTTAACATTGGGTCTAAAAGCTCATAAAAAAACAATAATAAAATTAAAGAAAGAAATAAAAGTAACCCCAAACTGGGCACGACACGAACCACTGAACCCTGGAGTAAAAGTCTATCGCTGAGATCACTTGGCCATTCGTGCTCAAACAATCACTGAGGTATTTTATACTTTCAATCGTTTTGCGTTGCAACGCTTTAAAATTTTCAGGTTTTTAAATCGAGGAAAGATGCATATAATTGATATTTTAGAGCATGGTAAATGTTCAGTATTACTTACAAATATCGTAACTACAGCAAAAATGTGCGATTCTGAAACAATTTATTTTTATTTCGTCAATTTACAAAAACGTGAAAATGCCCCTTTAAGTGATAAATATATGTTTAACAGATTAGTAGGTCGGACTATTAGGCCAAATTTATTGTTGTTTGGTTTACGTATGTTTCATTCAAGATTGAATACCAAATATATCCTATACAGCTGTACGAATATAAGACAAGTTCAAACTGCTCATAAAGCGAACTTCGACTAGTGATTTAAATTTACGGTTAAGACAGTATATCTTTTAAGCAAACATTTTATGTGGACTTTGTATTGGTATATTGATAGGTGTGTGTCGCTTTCATCCTCCGTCAAGTATTAATTTGTATTAGACTATTGCTTGATATCTGCCTAATATAATGCTACATATATTTTTATATTCGTTCAACAGGAAGTTGCCATATCATTCAATGTTTGGAGGTTGGTCATATTACTCGGAATGAACTATAAAGTCATCATTTTAGTAAACAAGGGTTAGATTTCGCCATATTGGCGCAAAAAGGTACCTTGTGCCTTCTAATTTCAATGTCACATGGTACCATTTTCCACCTGGGGGGAGGGAGGATTTAACAAAACAAACAATTTGGTTCCTAGATGTAACATATTTTAGACACAAAAGGCAATAAAACCCGCACAAAACTGATTCGACATATATTAAGCTCATTATTAGCACGAAATAATTATTATAAGCCTGATTTATACAAACACTATTGGGCAGTTACCCGTTATTCTCTATATACAGTAATATAAAACTCCACATGACAATCGTAGATTCTAATTGTGCTATTTACCGTCACTTTACCGTCGTAATATCGACCTATCTATCAAATGTGAAGTACTACGTAGGTCATGTTAACAACCTATCTATCTCATGTAAAGTACATGTACTACGTAGTTCATGGTAAGGGTTTAACAATCTTGTGGGAAGTACAAAGTCAATAATGGAAACGACAAACCAATCTTGTGTGAAGTACTAAGTAGGTCATGGTAACGATATACCTATCTCATGTGAACGAGATAACCCACACGAGTTCATAACGGAATGCATCCAAATCTTTTTGATGCAGTTTGTAAAGCATTGCAAACAGCGACTCTGAAATATACAATTATGTAAACCAACCTTGCATCAGCCATTTTGAATCATGTGTTAAACAACATCATATATATCACCATTTAACTTTGAGCAGAAGCCTTTTTTGTGCATTTGTAGACATCTGAGGAGTTTTGAGACAAATGTTAAAAGTGAGGGCCCGGTTTAAATACATAACCTACCGACACGTTTTTAGCTTTCTGCGTGACATCATTGTTTAAGCATGCCTTGTTACAGCATGAAAGAAAACTTCTCACTTAATATTTCATTATCTAAAGCAATTATAAACAAGACAACTATTGATACAAAGCATCAAAGGGCGTCGGGAATTTCAGTGTAAAAGGCACTCAATGAAGTTACATGGAACGATATTTTTTCTACTGTAAATATTAATATATTGGCAGATTATTTTAATCAAAATAGAAAAAGATACTGGTATAACCATTAGCTATGATTTTATGTTATAACCCCTAAATGGGTGGCAGACGTCCCCCCCCCCCAAGACGTTTCCTCCCCAGACGTCTCCTCCCTAGACGTTATGGGGGTGAAACGTCTACATAATATGAAAATGTGTATTTGAAGTAGTTATTTGTAATAATGCATTTTAATGGGTTTTAATAATTAATGATTAAACAAATGATGTAAGTTGTGTCCTGAGTGATTAAAAAATTTATTAATGATTTTTGATGGTTGTTTTTAGGGAAGCCTCTAACAAATTTTACCAATTAATTATACTTGTTTTTATAAGTGCCTGAAATTTTTCTTTCTTTTATCGAGATCATTGAAAAATTGAGTAAAAGCACAGCGTTGAAGTTCTTTGATGGTAATTTTAAGTGGAATACTATGATACAAATTAAATAATTATAACTATTGTATTAATGAATTGAGTAAAAGCACACCTTTGATGTTCTTTGATGATCATTTTAAGTGGAATAGTATGTTACAAAGTAAACAATTATTGAATTAATGAATTCATTTTGCTACAAATTCAATTTTACCTATATATACTAAAAACAATTGTTGTGATTTTTAATGAAGTATTATAACTATATTCAAATTATTATGACTAAATAAATATCATTAATTATTGGGATTTTTATTTTGAGTTAATAAAATTGTTATATTACATTTAAATTACAATGGCCCAATACAGCTAGTATGAACATTTTACATTGAATTTTAGTACTCAGGTGTTACCTCTCAACAATACTCAGTCTGTCATCAAGATTATCATACAATAAAAAGTTTGACACTAATAGTTATGCAGAATATTAATATTTACTATTAATATTTACCATCCCAATTTAACAATTTAAAAAATAATTTAATCTGAAGCCAAGCAAATGTGACAGCATTTTAATGTTTTCGCTAATATAAAGTAACAACACACACCTACCATTATTCAAAATAGCAGGCACTTATGATGCAAGCGTTGATTAGATTAGCAAGTGCATTCTAGAAGATAACAGCTATTGTATAACGGGTACTTATGGTGCAATATACAGGTCCTTTAATTAGCATTGATGAGATTAGGTGACATCTTAAAAGGGGGATAGTCATTCATTAGATGAGATTAGCACATAATCATACAAAAAACAATTATAATTGGTTTATCACTTAATTAATTATTATTAATGAATTGATTTGAATTGACTTAATTAATAGTTTTATATATGGTAGTCATAGATGCAGCTGTTGTAATTAACAGTGGCGGATTCAAAATATATGTTAAACTTTCGACATCTTTTTCATTTGTTAATACAAATGAATCTTTCATAAATCTTCATGAGCAGAATGAAGGCTATTATCAAGTCTTTAAGTGTTGAACTCAAATCAATGATAAATTTCCTAAAACTATGTTCATTTTGAGATTAATTGTCAGCTTGTGTATGCTAGGAGTAGGGATGTTGTGTTTGTGAAACTGAGATGCTTAGTTTTGGTGCATGATGACTAGGTTTATAGATATTGCGTTCAGTAGAACTGATATATTTCATATTTGTGCATTTAAAACATTATTTTAATTTGTAAAGTTGTTAATTTTTTCCTTAAATGCCAATTTTGACCGCAGGGGTATAACTTGAAAAACGTTGTAGAGCATCATCGCATATTTTTAAATAGTGAAGCTCTCACTCTTTTGGTTTTCATAGATTCGTACAGTTTTCATGTTTTAAATGATCATGCGACCTACATATGAAAAGGACTGGAACAATTTTAACAAATTAAAAATAGATGCATCAGAGGATCACACCTGTGAAGTAATTTTTTAATCTTACAACTGCTCAATGGGAGAAGTCGTAAACAGAAAAAGTGTACACATGCACCTAAAATACTAAAGTACGATGGACATCACGGTATCCCAAAAGTTCCACATGAGCACCTTTTGTTCGGTGAGCTAAAGAAAATAGTTACACGAGTAAATATTAAAGAGTTTATTAAATACATTGTACTACTTCTGACTGCATCAATTTCATTGTCTATATTTCCGATTTGGCAAACACTCAAATGCGTGAAGTGCTAAAGAACACGCTTTATTAAATGGTGTTTATTTGTTATTTACTTACTTAAACCTTGATCCGACCCAATCCGAAAATACTCAGATTTTTTTTCCAATCGGCTGACCCAACCTGAAGTCAATGTTTGACATCTTTGGGCCATAGTTCCCATTATACATGTAGTTTGTATAACATATCGAGGCTGTGTGAACAAAGTAGGATTGTATGAAGCAGGGTCAGCGAGGGCATCTAATTAAACAAAAAGACACAAATAAAAACATAAAATATCAGTTGTTTTATTGGTCTAATTTTATGTCAAAATCAATTCACACTTTAATATGCATTTCAAAACGCAGCTATAATATACGACCATGTCATTATCTGACTGAACCATCACGCAAACAGCAGGAAAAAGTCATTACATGATTAGGCTGAAAATATACACACAGATGAATACAGATTAAGTCTTTAATAGACAGAGATATTTGCCTCCATTTTTGTCAAACAGTTATTAAACATAATCACAGAAAGACCATGTTCACATTTGGTGACGTAATTACACCATGATATCATACCACGCCTACGCTAATTGGGCCATGTCATAATAAACACCATACAATACATTGATCTGATGACATAATAACTGTCCTACTCAACTCGTGAACTTGTGATGTCATGATGACTTCACAGATCCATCAACATGTGTCGTCATGATGAACTTGTAAATGATATGTCATAGTAGTGACAAATACTCCTTGATGAGCGCATGAAGTAATATGCAGCATGTGCTAACAACCAAAAAAGGGACCTTTTAGCGTAGCCAGTTTTGTCACCAAGGATGCTGTTTTAACAATGATGACCACAACACACTGCTAGATATGAAAACCAGAATGACAGACACTGCAAGGAGTTGTAATGGATTGTTAATATAGAGGATATTTGTTGGATTTGTTCAAATATTAACTTTAATTCACGAGTGATCATAGACAAAATATTTTTTCTATGATGAATAGTGAATTAAAATCGATATTCCATCAACCAAATTTAACAAATTTTCATCTTATTTTATGATTTAAAATGATAATTTCTGTATTTTGCTGAAATAATGACGTCTTAACGTCATGAAACCACGTCATCTCACAGTTCCACATGTGACATGCCTATCAGATAAAAAATATTTTTTTAAAGATTATCTCACAGAACAACAGTGAAATTTTAATTGTTTATTTCACTTTTTGAACCAGTGAATTATCAATTTTAATTCACTGACATTTCTCTATAAACCAATGGAAAGCATCAAATTAGATTTCAGTATTTGTTATCACATACCATGATAATTTACATCTTCAGAGACACTTTCAAAAATATGACGTGGTCTTAATACATGTAGGTGTGTGAACATATTGATAACTGCTTCACATAAGAGATGCCCATGAGGTTGTTGCAACATAATCATAACTTAACTTGATAATGTCCAGATGAAATTTAGACTAACATCCCCCCACACACACACCTCCCCATATTGCTTTGACACATCGGTAGATGTTTGACCATTTTATCAAGCAAAAAAATGCTGTTTTACCTAAGACGTTTTATGCAAATAGAAAGAAAAAGAGCTGTCACCATAGGATGACTTATGCCCCCTATAAACGCTTGACAGAAGTTGAGCTTTTTTCGAAACCTAAACGCATATTTCGAAACCTTAACGCGGACCCTAAGTTTAAGGTCAAGGTCACAGGGGTCAAAATGTGTGTGCATATGGAAAGGCCTTGTCCATATACACATGCATACCAAATATGAAGGTTATATCTCAAGGGACATAGAAGTTATGAGAATTTTTCAAAACCTAAACGCAGATTTCGAAACCCAAACGCGGACCCTAAGTTCAAGGTCACAGGGGTCAATATTTGTGTGCGTATGGAAAGGCCTTGTCCATGTACACATGCATAGCAAATATGAAGGTTATATCTCAAGGGACATAGAAGTTTTGAGCATTTTTCGAAACCTAAACGCAGATTTCGAAACCTAAACGCGGACCCTAAGTTCAAGGTCAATGTCACAGGGGTAAAAATTTGTGTGCGTATGGAAAGGCGTTGTCCATTTACACATGCATACAAAATATGAAGTTTATATCTCAAGGGACATAGAAGTTATGAGCATTTTTCGAAACCTTAACGCAGATTTCGAAACCTTAACGCGGACCCTAAGTTCAAGGTCAATGTCAAAGGGGTAAAAAAAATTATGCGTATGGAAAGGCCTTGTCCATATACACATGCATACCAAATATGAAGGTTATATCTCAAGGGACATAGATGTTATGAGCATTATTGGAAACCTAAACACAAAGTGTGACGGAAAGACGGACAGATAGACAGACGAACAATGGGGCATATAAAGTTCAATGGACAAAATGGCCACCTGTGGGGAAAAAAATTGTCCACTACTACTCCTCATGAAAATGTTGTCCAGCAACAATTAAAGTAGTTAAACAGACAAGAAATTCAAACAGACCTAAAAAACCCAACCAACCACTTGATGACTTCAGACAGTGATGTTTTTGGAATAATTTGATATACAATTCCCTTTACATTTTTTATCTGATTGGCCTGCCACATTTAAAAAAAAGTTGAAGAACAAACTGCCAGTATATACATGTGATTCTTCAAACTTTGTTGGGGAATGAAATGATGAATATCACAAACAAAATGAAAACAACATCAGTAATACATATGTTCTTGCTAAATGAACACATACAATTAATGATCTTTGGTACCGGTGGAAAATTGTTTTAAAGTTTTAAAACTTACAAAATGAAAAAATAAAGTATGATACATAATGTTTCAAATAGTGTCTGCTTCATTTTCAGAGGGGTAATCACCTGACAAACAAGATGGCGAGGACCAGGCCGAGCAGGTGTTTTTCAAATTGTCTTAGCCTGAGCTGTAATGTTGTGACCAGCTAAGAAATTTTGCAGAATATAGTCAAGATATAGAGCAAATATTAATATGATATAAACGCGTATCACTTTCTTGCCGATTTGGCTGGAAAGAGAGCGGCATTTTAACAATTAATACAAGCAATAAAAGGTATAAAACAGCAAAAAATAAATGTCTTGGCATGGAAGTGGCCATCTTGTTTTTCAAGAAATTACTCCCTCTGTAAGTACAAGATACAGAAAATGATCAGACCTGATAGACACGTTTGAACAGTGAAACTATGTTTAAAACATATAGGATTATAATAAACAATTCTTAAATTCACATCCACAGATTATTTTACATGAGTATACATGTATATATTATATTATACATGTGGTCGTCTCAAGGGCATTGTCAGAAGACTGAGTTATTTCAAAAACATTGAAGTAAATCCTACACTTCAAAACCATTCATTATCATTGTTATTGTCACTAATTTCAAGACATATTTCATCTAAAGAATAAACATGAAGAGAGAAACAAAAGCCGTGCACATGTCAACAACAATATGAGTGTATAGTCACCATTGATACTACCCTGTCATGATTTATTTAACACAGTGTACAATTAGAACTTGTTATAATAGAAATGTTAGATTTATATGTGTTTATTGACAAATTATTACAAGAAAGTGTTCTAATGTCTGGTTATCAAACCTCAAAGCTTGCCCAGCGCTACCATGAGCCGAGCATGATAAACTTTATCTTTATCAAAAACTCACATAATATTATATTTATCCTATTATTTCTCCCCTTTAATAATGATAAAATATCGCATTTTTTGACGATTTGATCTCTACGTAGTTGACAAAAACATGATCTCCAATTTATGGAAATAACACAATTTGATCTAAAAATAGCGATAGTATAAAGCTAAAGTTATAGGATCGTTGTTATACTATCGATTTTCATCTAGTAATAGGATAAAAATTTTTTTTATAAATATGTGTCAGCACAATAATCTGTTATTCAGTACCTGACACACAACACAATTAGAAAATATTAGTGCCTGTGCCCATAGGTTGATGTGATTTATAGTTCATATTTAATGTGTTACATTCAACAAAGCAAAGTCAAATTAGATACATTTTCCATCTATCCTCACCCAAAAGAGAATCCAATCTCAAACATTGTTGCGACTTGCGATGTTCTCTGTTGAAAGTCTGTCCTATAGTAACTGATATTTTAAGCAAATATTTTCATATCGAGGTGAGCTTAACCCTCTACCATTTTGATACCTATTTTGACGCATTTGTAGTCACTAAGAAAGTTACATTAAATTCAAGATCTTCCTTTCTAGATTCAAGTTTTTAAGGCTTTATCTCAAAACCTTAGACACTGATGAGCAGCAACGTGCATAAAACCTGAACAGATGTGAGTTACTCGCAGGCTGTTATGGTTTTATGCTGTTTGCACATAGCCAATTTCACTTTGCTTCTAAATGGGAAAGGGTTTAAGTGATTTATAGTTCATAATTCATTTGATACGTTTAACAAAGCAAAGCCACATTTGATACATTTTGCACCTATCCTCACCCAATTGAGAATCCAATCTCAAACATAGTTGCAACTTCCAATATTGTCTGTTAAAAGTCTATCCTATAGTGACTGAATTTTTTAAGCAAATATTTTTATATAAAGGTAAGCTTAATTAACCCTTAACTCTTAAATACGTATTTTGACACATTTGTAGTCCCCGAGAAAGTTAAATTTAATTAAAGACCTGTCTTACTAGAGAACGTTTTTAAGACTTCATCTTCAAACTAATGTCCGAATCGGATTTAAAGCCACCGTTGGAACTTGTCCCAAGTAACAGATTTTGAGTTGGAGTAAATTCTCATCGGACAGAAAACACATGTGAGCGCAGGCATTTACTTTAATCTGACAAAACGTAGTCCATACCTAACAGTTTTATTGTCTATAACAATAACGATTGTCGTACAGTGTTATTGCTGTTTCTTTCATTACATAGAAACATATGAATAAAACATCGACTTGTAAATTAGTGTAAGTAATTTAGACTTACATTTCCGTAGCATCGATGCAATTAAAAAGTATTTTATTTTCAATATGATTTTCATAGATTGTTAAATAAAAAGCTGGTTTGCAGGATGTCATTTTTTCCGTAAATAATTGCTAACGCCTACCCTTATGAAAACCCCGGGCCAAAAATAGATCAGCCCTGTAGGCAGCAGACGGGAGTCCAGCGTGCACTAGGTCGCTTCCGGGGGATAACTCTTGTTTTTCCGAAGGGGCCCTTAAAGGTGAATACCCAATCGCCTTGTAAATAGAGCATAATACGCTAAATAGGCTGTAGGTGACGCCGACCCTAATTTAAACTCCGGGCCGAAACTAGATCAGCCCGACAGGCAGCCGACGGTAGTTCAGCGTGCAATATGTCGCTTTCGGGGGATAACTCTTGTTTGTCCAAAATGGGCTCTAAAAGGTGCATACCCACTCGCCATGTAAATAGAGCATAATACGCTAAATAAGATGTGTGTGACGCCGAACTTATTCAACATCGGGCCGGAACTAGATTAGCCCGACAGGCAGCAAAAAGGAGTTCAGCTTGCGCTAGGTCGCTTCCGGAAGATAAGTCTTGTTTGTCCGACTCGCCATAGGAAGAATGCACACACGGAAAATATATTCTTCAACTATGCACCAAACTTACTAAATTGGATCACTAGGCTCAAAGGATGTATGTATCAACCTATGTACTTAACCGGCTAAATAGGCTTAATAGGCTAAATAGGCTAAATATGCTATATAGGCTAAATCTCTCACATGTTTGATAACACCGTTAAAACTAGTTTCACATAAAAAAATATATAAAAACTACATTTTAATAAAACATGAACAATGTCATTTTTATTTACTCTAACATACATATATTAATAAGCATACTTGATATTCCTTCGTTGAAAAAGCTCCGTGTGGTTTAAGCATGTGCTCAGATCTATCCGCAAGTTTGATCAGTATTATCGAAATATCTGGTTAATTACGTTCCACATATGTCTCAGGAAAGTATGTAGGATTGTATTTAATTCTTCAAGTAGAAAAAAAAGAATTCTAGAGAGATGACATTAACGGTATTTTGACAAATGCTCGACCCGAGGATTCGCGCATCCGTAAATTTTGATTGAGGACACAAGTTTACCGAACATAAGCCCACGTGTAAAATGCGATATTTACGGAAAAAGACTCAAACGCAAGGCTCAAAACGCGTTTAAATTCTTTATATGAGTAGGAACGCACAATTACTGTTGTAGTGAACAATTGGTACGAATACGACACATGTTCACTTGTTCACAATTCAGTTCTTTAAAGGAACTTGTTTAAAGATTTTCGTATTTTTGAAAAATGTCATTAAATATGTTTACCCATAGAATATATAGATTTGGTATAGTCTTTACTCATTATAATAACAAGTTAAGAACTCGAATAAAAAATACCGACACACACACACAGTTGCAGCAAAATGGCTGGACACTAAATGACACAAAAATACCAAGAATGTTCTTACAAAAAAAGAGGCATGATTGTTTATAATAGTTCAGATTATGCATCAAATATCATATTTCTTTTCGCTAAGTGCATATATGTTAAGAAATGCATATATATATATATATATATATATATATATATATATATATATATATATATATATATATATATATATATATTTATTTATTATTTTTGATATCGATGCTCATTAAAACATATATTACTTGTGTGTCAATATTAATGTCAAGGATTTCAAAATGTAATTGTTTTTAGTGAATATGTTGAATCTTTTACTGTTTTGTACCCCGTATGAATGATGCATTCCCAAGCCTGAAAATATCTCCAAATAAAGGACAGTTAAAATCTGATGAGAAATGTGCCTCTTGTAAAAATGCAATGTCCGTATTTTGGGACAGTAGGTATTGTTTAACTCTAGCATGCTATGAGCGGTCTCCTACGGCTACGGCATTAAGAACAAAATGAGGATTACAGAGTAAAAGCTGGTGTAAATATCGGTAGGCTTATAAAAGTATAAGCATAGTATTCAAAACAACAAAGTGATACATATAAGTCGTTCCCTGAAAAAAACGGGGCTTAATTTATGCGCCTGAATTATTTTCCCAAATAAGTCTGAGCAGTCCGAGCAGGCTTATCAGGAACGACACTTTTCGCCTTGATTGAACTTTTCGTTTCAAGGTTGTATGTGTTTAGCGCGAATCCCGTATAGGCTGAAAGTGTCTAGATAATACGGGGCGCCAATTTACGCACATCCATTAAGCCCCGTTTGCACAGAGCGCCGCTCAAATGTGTCTCGTACGGAACTGTAAAGCTCTGTAAAATGATCAGGAAAACTATGGACAACCAACCTATTTTCCTTTATCATAACAAGTGACTGGTCTAATCTGGGAATAGGCTCAAGACGGACAGTCAACTTCCGGGAGACATAAAACCATGTAATTCGGCTTTTCAAATCACTAGAATCGTGGTCACGTGGTAAGAAATGTGCGTCTTAGTAGACGCGCGTGCGTTTGTTGCGACAAGTTGAAAAATCCGTTTTCTTCATCCGGAACTTATATCTAATTGCTGTTAAATCGACGTATTATGTACCAACAATATCATGTTTGTAGCCTGTATTGAAACGTTATGTTTTGCACAGTGCTTGTGATGCGGTACCGATGTATACAAAATGCTATTCACTCAATTGTGCATGTACGGCAGTATTACAAATACCCTGTGATGCATAACGGATCGATTTCATTAATCGATAAAAAACGATATTAACACGTGTGCGCTCGTACACTCTTTAATTCTGGATGATCTAATGAGCCCCGTTATAGGGAAACGGAGCTTAATGCATGTGCGTAAAGTGTCCGCATGGGTGTTAATCTGGAAAGTCCCTTCGCTTAAACTACATTTCCGCTTATAAGAGAATTTATTTAAGCGACGCTGACATGCGTTAAGACCGGTTTTCGCCAAACGCGGCTCTTACGCTTCTTTTTATCCAAAGTACTCATGTTTGCGTATTTGCCTTTCCTGTTTAGGTTTTCTCAAAATGTAAATATCTCAATATGTACGTCATAGATTGCATGTCTGAATAGTTGTATATGTTTTACATATAAATATATAAATGAGTGTATTATATATGACATATTCAAGCATATTTATATGTACTGTACATATAGATATGCTTGAATATGTCATATATAATACATATATTTGTGCGATGGATTCATATTGTATTCTGGTTAAAAATTAAACGTAAAATAGATTTATTTAAAATAAGCAGAACTGATTGATGACAAACCTTGTCATTGTTTGATTCTAAATCTCATCAGCAAGGATTCAATATTCATAAAGATATTTTCAAATACCACCGTCTCGCGTGCAATTCATATATTTACATAAGGGAGACAAACGCGCTTGCAGTTAACATCAAGCATTCAGCAAGTAGTCTCCATTCTTCAAGCAGAAAAGTGAATATCTAGTGAACAAAATGATTTTTATTACCACACGATACACTCATTTTCAAAAATAAAGTCACAGCAAGTAACCATACAGAGAATTTAGTCTTCAAATGAATGTTATTAAATGTGGAGAGTGTAGAATCGAACACTTAAAATATTTAAAATACCGTAATTTGAACTAGACAGTATTCTGGAAAAAACATTCTTGCTGTCTTAAAATTATTTTGAATGTAAACAGTACTATTGTAACAGATATATCAAAAACCCTTTCGTATGAATTATTTACCCTTTGTTCAAATATATTGTTCTTGACTGTGATTAAAATAATAAGGAAATAACATATGTTTGTAATTATATATTGGAAGAAATCATGTATTCATGCACAGCTGTAAAACAATAAAGTCTAACAGCTAAAGGAAATTACACATTACGCATTTCACATCAAACTCTACATAATAAACATTTCAAATTAAACATTTCACATTACACCGTTCACATTGAACTATTGTTTCGTTTACAATAACAAGTTCACGTTAAACATTTCACAAGAAATATTTACAATTCAATGTTTAACATTTAACTTTTCATATATACCTTTTCATAGTCAACTGTTCACTTTTAACTCTCGTTTCCTTCACAAGAAAAGTTTTTTTAGTTAAACATCAACGTCGCGCCAAACTTTGGCGTCAGATAGAAGCTCTGGCTTTCCTCCATATCGTCCATGGAAACACCGGAAGGGATTCCTCGTCAAGGACGATAATCTGGTGAGAATGATCGTGTTCAAGTAGCGGTTCTTTGGGAGCGAACGGTATGAATAGTGTATTTGTATGATGGGAGGGAGCTATTCAGGTTGCTCACATGTATGAAATGGTGAAAATTAGGTCTTTAATAATTCAAAATAGTAAGAAGGGTCTTCAAATTAACTAGATTAAATAAGGAACTACAAACACGTCAAAATGCTCTTTAGACGGAACCTGTACTAAAGGCAGGTATATTGGTATATATCCATATTTGTGACAAAAAACAAAATATATATAATTCACGGATAAGATACAGTATAAACTATTTGATACATCAACTGCAAAATTAAGCATCAACAACAAAATGGGTTAAAAGGTTAATCTATACTAACTGTATTATTAAATTCTTAGCAAATTAGCGTACATGATTTTCAAGCGCACGCAATAACCACATATACAATTCAGAAGTAAGATTCATGAAATCGTATCTCGACAATGGCATTTCATGTTAACATTTGCAGCAACATCTTAACGAAATAAATTTGCGGACGTTTGATCAAAGAACACAAGCCTGCTTAACATATTTTGAACCCATCTTGACATGAACATCGTCATGACGTACAAACTAATATAGAGCATGGTACAAGGGTGCATCGTTTCGTAGTATCGATGAAATTTTCCCAAAAATACTTTTAATTAGAAAGTACAAAAACACATCTTTATACTTAATGGAGCAGTATTGGCATGTTGTTCTCTTATATTGGCAGACATATTAAACCTGTTTGCTCATTAACGTTATGTTAATTTGGACTACAACTATTACATAAAGGCATGTCTAACAAAACACATATTGACATAGTGAAAGACCATTGATAGCATACAAGATGGGGATACGATTGTACGAGAGCCCACTTGTTTGAAAATTATTTTATCGTGACATGTGATCAATGTTTTAAATCAGCACTTCATCATCGTTTCGTCATTTCATATACATTTTATGAACCATACAACATGTTTCACAATTTTATATGAACTGTTTTGTTAACAAAGTTTACATTTCCAATGTATTCAGCCAAACAATAAATATCAATTACCAACAGAAGTTAACTCCTTACATCTATATATGTGAGTTTCAAGTGCAAGTAAAATGGCGTTTGATATATGTACTCGTTTTACATCAACATACTAGTCCATACATTGATAAAATCAAAGATTACTGGACCCCCTTCCATAATCATCTTCATGCAAACCTCCAAAACAATCTTTTTCTGACGTCTGCGTAGTGCCTTCATACATGCCGAGGGTGAATCTGTTCCTGTGTATCAGCTCCAACATCTCCATCTCTATTTTCTTTCCGCTGTACAATCGTAGTGGCTCAGGGTGAGCGATAAGAGCTTGTCGTATCTTCGGTAGTCTCAATATGATCCATGGACCTTCTTCCATCATTGTATTAATAGTAGCTATCCACGAAAGCTTCTGCTTCTGCTCCAGAGCACATGCTCCAATCAAATTTCGCTCTGGAATCATGTAATATGGCAGCTCTTGCTTAGCTAAAGCAACTCTTAGCGCATATGCTCCTTCATGCAGCCAATGAAAAAGACTTCTTTCATAAAACAATGACTGAGGGTTATTTTCTGCTATCCATAATACAATGTTTACACCGTGAACGATGTAACTTCTTTCTTTTGTGGTTTCAAGACATCCTTCTTCACCATTTTTAATAGAACATGCAGTTTCACCTGAGTGTCGTTAAGATTATTTATCACCACATTTTCCCCGGTGTTGAAACAAATTCTCCATTCAACATGTTCATAATCGCTGCCTTTAACCCCAACATATGAAACAAATGCTCCAAGTGATACAACCTCCTTCACGACTTCAAGTGATGGCCAGTTTCGAGGTCTTGCCGCCCATCGTGTTAGGATTCTAGGGCAGTCAAAATGTAACGCAAACACTAAATCTTGTTCAAAACCACCAGATGAGGTTGGAAATGACGGTCCTGCACGCTCATGACTTACTATGACTCCTCTCGGATCAACAATGTTCAACCTGGGATCAACATATAAGTCACTGCTTAAGAATTCGCGACCATATACATCATCACACAAGGCATTGTACAAGGCATCAGGCATAAGTATACCGTATCTCTCTAAGAGTAGTATACAGTGTCCAGGGTAAGTAAGACGACTGCATGATCTAAATATGTTTGTCCCCCAAGGAACGTTACTGGAATCAACACCTTCTTCTAAACAGATGACATGTTTTGTTGAAACACACATTAAGTCGGTATCACTTTCCATTATTCTGGTCAGACCCTCAGCCTTGCTACCCGTAGTGAAACATGTAGAACACGTCTGCATTGTCATATGCCTGCCTTTCGGATGTGAGGCCATAACCCAGAATATTCATCAGAGTACATGTCTCTGCTGAGACAAGTTCAAAATGAAACTGAAATGTTTTGTTATTAAGTATATACGATGTGATACACATGTATAAATAATAACAGGTAACTGTCACATTTTGAAACAAAATAACGGCGAGCCTTTCAAACTCGGTTTTTATTTGTGCCGAGAGGTGGCACGATTTACCGAAATACACCCTAATACGCTCAATATACCTAAATACTCATAATTTTGACACATTATGGCATGTTTGTCCATATTGTTGGACTTTTTCAATCAAGCAATTATGAGGCAATAAGGTTAGGGTTAGGGTAAGGGTATAACCCTAACCCTAATACCCTAACCATAACCTAACCCTAGGATTCCACGTTTTTCTTGATATTCTTTCACTTGATTATAAAACGTCCAAAAGATTGTCAAAAATGTCATAATGAGTCAAAATTATGTGTATTGGGTATTTTGAGCCTATTTGGGTGTATTCGGGTGTATTTGGGAAAATCGTGCCGCCGTAGCCGAGCCTGATATATTACAGAACGAAAGGAAAGTAATATGTGTTTTTTATGTTTACCAGAGAGCAATGCCCGCGTTATACAATAAATAATTACATATACACCATTACGCCGGTTAAGTGTTTTAGCGGGAATGAACTTGAAGTAAGACGTTCGATGTGTTAATCAAGACGTCATGAGAATTTTGTTGAACAGGTTTTTTTTTCCTAAAATATATTACATCTTGGTATCGAAGTGTTTGTTTTATAACATGTGATTCAATATAAAAGAAAATGATCTCATACCTGGTCATAGTAATATGACGTATGTCCAAACACTGACTGATATAAACGCCTATTGATACATATCAGCGTAAGGGTATGTTAAAAATTTGAGATGAAATCATAAGTATGCGTCTTCGTATTTATCAAATGTCTAACAAAATGATTTGAATATTACAGGGCCCTGTTCACGTTTTTGCAAAGGGACAAAAGTGAAAAAAAGTGTTTCAGATTTGCATTTATTTAGCTGCATTTACGTTATTTGCAAGAAAACAATAATACTGAACATTTACCATGCTCTAAATACCAATTATATGCACCGTTTGGCGATTTAAAATCCTGAAAATTATTAAGCGTTGCGACCGCGAAACGATTGAATAATTCGGAGAGCTCTGTTGCTATCGTTACATTTTGTGAGCATGTGTTGATTGCCTGTATAAAGTATACAATATACAATGAACTTTATAAGCATGGGTGACAGAATGGTTTAAGCTATAGCCTTTTATACCAAGGGTCGGTGGTTCGTGCTCATTAGGGATAACTTTTTTTCTTTTTTTTAAATTGTATTATTGGTTTTTGCTTGATCTCTTTTGTTCCGATATTTATATTTATCAATTCAAAACATTTACAAATGTCAAAACATGCCGAAAGCGGTGAGCAAGTCCCATGTTAACATTATTAAAAAAATATGCGCATAATTTTAATATATTAAACCATAGACTATGTTTACATATGAATTCAATTAATTATCGTTTCAATAGAAACAATATTAACTCGACGGACTACTTACCAGACCATGACTGCTGGACACACTGCCTTGTCTAGGGACTCCTCCTGGTGCATCACGTATTATGCCTCCTTCAGCCATTTATACAGCGCTTGAGTTAGATTCGAGACACCAGAAAACAGATGAGATTACATAATAATCATATGTTTATATTGATATGTTTACGGAATATCAACAATAATGTCAGTACAAATAGAGTTGTTTTACAAGAATTCAATAGTTTTAAATTTAACAAATACGATCATAATATATAGTATTAAAATATAAACAGATCTGCATTGACATGTGTACGCCACCAAATAAGTGGAAATTAAATAAGCGAAATGTCGTAATTAAACTTTAAGTTGGCTGATGTGTTTATTTAATATTTCATTAAAACGTGCAAATATGTATGCATCCGCTACTTTCCTAACTACGTTATTTCTGCAGAAATGTAAAATTACAACTAAAATAACAAGAATGTATGCGTGTAGATAATGCGTGCTTTTATTAGTGTCTTTCTGATGCAATCAATAAAATATATGTTTAATTTGCTGCATACCTCTTTAATGCGTTTGTTTATCAATTCATATAGAAGGTGTTCGAATTCATGTATTTATGTGTTGCCATATACAGTTTTTTTATAATACTAATTTGCTTCATACAAAGACAGAAAATACAAAACCTTGTCCGAGCCCTAATGATTAGAGCGTCCGTTTAAGGCCAAGGACTTTGTCTCTCAAGTGACATTTACTGAACTGGTTTGTGGCTTACTTAGCAGCTGTTATGACTGCCTTCTTTCAGACGCCCAAAAATAAATTTACTAGTGTATACATTTAACAAAACTATGTATTAAATACAACATATGGCACGTTCATGTATCAGACAAGTGTGGTTGTAAAAAAAAACACAAACTAGTCATATTAAGACAGCATGTCAACATGACCTGGTATTGATTCTGAAAGTTAGTTTTTGTAATGTGAAATTTATCTAGCTTTCTGAATTTAAACTCAACGTTTGTGTGTGACACTTATGCTCTATCGATGTCAAAAAAGAATTAAAAAAAAATACAAGTTAGTTAATTAGTTTATTTTAAAAAAATGCAGCAATACTTTATCCCTATATAACAGAGTAAACTGAGAAAAAAAGAAAAAATAGAAAACAAAAATTGTTACATTTTTATTGTATAAAATAATTAGAAGTCAGATTTACTATAATTTATAGAAAAAACTAATAATTATTATTTGTTGCTTCTGCCTTCCGTTCTCTGTTTTCTGATTTAACGCAGTTGGGTGACGCAACTTTTGTTTGAGTTTTGACAACTCTGTTCTCTGTACATTGAATTGGTGCATCTTTTTCAGGTCTTTCAGCCAGTGATAACATTTTGTTTGGGAAAAACAAAGAAATGAAAACTGCATTTGTGATTGTTACATGAAACACAGTTTTGCAGCAACAACATAATAAATCTAGGTTGTTTTACATATTGTAAATCAACACTATAATAAATTATTGTAGACGATGATATACAATAAAGACAAGCAAATAGCATTCCTATTGATAGGACATTTTTAAGTACTGTTCATGTTGTGTCATGTGAATCTTATACCTTATTGAAATAAAATAGTAGATAATTGAACAAAAAAAAATGCTGACATGACAAACTTTCAACGAATGAAGTCTTGTTCAATTTATTGTCAGCCTGAATTCACATTGGCCTAAATAAATGAATATTATTAAACTGTTAATTGATATACACCACAGTCGCTTACTCAAACACTGACTCTAAACAATATATTTTTATTCATGTATTAAAAAAATATGCGATAAATAATCTACATTCATGACCAACAAGTTGTCAACTCACATTTCAACCGTCGCCTTTCAAAATAACTCCTTTTTGCCTTCCCTAATGAGAGTGGCTGCCAAACAGCAGACGGTAGGTAGGTAGGTAGGTAGGTAGGTAGGTAGGTAGGTAGGTAGGTAGGTAGGTAGGTAGGTAGGTAGGTAGGTAGGTAGGTAGGTAGGTAGGTAGGTAGGTAGGTAGGTAGGTAGGTAGGTAGGTAGGTAGGTAGGTAGGTAGGTAGGTAGGTAGGTAGGTAGGTAGGTAGGTAGGTAGGTAGGTAGGTAGGTAGAGGTAGGTTAGGTAGGTAGGTAGGTAGGTAGGTAGGTAGGTAGGTAGGTAGGTAGGTAGGTAGGTAGGTAGGTAGGTGGTAGGATGGTAGGTAGGTAGGTAGGTAGGTAGGTAGGTAGGTAGGTAGGTAGGTAGGTAGGTAGGTAGGTAGGTAGGTAGGTAGGTAGGTAGGTAGGTAGGTAGGTTGGTGGGTGGGTGGGTGGGTGGGTGGGGGTGGGTGGGTGGGTGGGTGGTTGGGTGGGTTTGTGGGGTGGGTGGGTGGGTGGGTGGGTGGGTGGGCGGGCGGGCGGGCGGGCGGGCGGCGGCGGGCGGGCGGGCGGGCGGGCGGGCGGCGGGCGGGCGGGCTGGCGGGCGGGCGGGCGGGCGGGCGAGGCAGGCAGGCAGGCAGGCAGGCAGGCAGGCAGGCAGGCAGGCAGGCAGGCAGGCAGGCAGGCAGGCAGGCAGGCAGGCAGGCAGGCAGGTAGGTAGGTAGGTAGGTAGGTAGGTAGGTAGGTAGGTTGGTAGGTAGGCAGGCAGGCAGGCAGGCAGGCAGGCAGGCAGGCAGGCAGGCAGGCAGGCAGGCAGGCAGGCAGGCAGGTAGGTAGGTAGGTTGGTAGGTAGGTAGGTAGGTTGGTAGGTAGGCAGGCAGGCAGGCAGGCAGGCAGGCAGACAGGCAGGCAGGCAGGCAGGCAAGAAGGCAGGCAGGCAATATGAAATCAAATATGAACGCCTCTAGAGCATATTTTAAAAGATGATATGTATGATGTTGTAGACACTTGGATTTCCGATAAAGTGTACGTTGGATAACTGTGACTGAGATAATCTGATAAAGACGTGGACATTAAAATATGGCATCCGCTTCTTTAGAATTAGAATTTGCAATAGTAAGTAAACCACAACTTAACACGTTGTAACATTAATATACATATTAATCTTTTTATCAAAGTTAGTCAACACGTTCTTGATGTATTTCTAAGTATTTAAATTTTGCTGAAGTATGTACTGATCATCGAGTTCGTGCGTATTTTCGATGGAATTGTGTCGTTTTATTTTTATGAAAACCATCGTTCTCAGCAAATGTTTCTCCTCGAAGTACATTTTTGCAATGCAATTCCAATATTGAAAGACCGTCCAGGATAATACTGGACATATTTACTGGACGTGTACGTCTTTCACTTTTCATAAACTATTTGTATATGGTCAAGAATAGTTCACTTAAAGTTGTGTTTATATTAATATACGCTGCGCAATATTTTGTGCAACTAGTCGTTATGTTTTGTTTAGTATTCATAGGTTTTTTAAGCCCTTCACCATTAAATAAGCGGTTAATATTACTACACAATTGGGTTGCTAAAGGGCATTAAAGGAAACATCTTTTAAGTGTTTCTACGTCCAGACAAAATAAGCAGCATGGTTAGCTACATATGTTCCATTTTAAAATACTTTTATTCGTGGGGATTATGCGGTTAATAGTCTTGTATTTTAATTGTCTAATTTTTGTATTCAATATTAGTTCGTGTATAGTAAAATATACTTATTGTTAAGGGCCTTTAATTCAATGTTTTTGTCGTTAGCATATGAAGTTTACATTTTTCGTTTGAGCTTATCGATTCATCCGATTCGAGTGTTTACTTCCATTGCGTTGGTGAGGCTATTTTAACGATTATTGTTTCTGCTACCCACTTTCGTTTTGATTTAAAAACAATGTGTTATGTAACAGCTTGTGAGACATGTCCGTTGTGTGTTATTGTGTCGTTTATGTATAATGTTCCGGAATCGATCCAGTTAGAAAAATGTAAACATTTTTCAATTGTATTTAATTAATCCGTTATCTCACACTATTTGAGAACTTATATCAAGGAATGTTTTGGGTTTTGGTTTGGGTTTAATATTGTATTTTTAATGACATCAGTGTATAAAGGTCGAACTTTTTTTTACAAAAGTTAATGATTTAAACGAATCTTTATTCAATTTAAAGATTAATTGGTCATTTCCGAATTGGGTTTTGTTAATTTTGAATTATTTTTTTCAATATACCTCATCTTTCTGACATTATAATTTAATGCACTTAATTTTAAGACATTTTGAAAAGGCATTTATATAACACCTTCTTACTTTTTGCAAATTAGTTTCAATTGCTTTATCTTTTCAGGTTTGTTATTCCATAAAAACTTAAAGATCACTGAGTGGATTTCGTTAAGTCTTTTTTAGATATACACATGTTTTGCAATAAATATTCTTACTTTTGTAGCAATACAGATTTTATAGCAATTACTTTCCCGATGATACTTATATTCAGTTCATAAATTCATTCATTAAGGTTTGACAATCAGAAAAGTTTTATTAGAAAAACAGTCCCAAGAGCCTTAACATCGGTTTGAACATTGCATCATGTATGTTTGAAATCGGATTGCATTTAGATTTACTGATTAATATGAAATCTGTTGTGTGCCTGTTACTTTTAAAACCTGACACCTCGATTTTTTATTGAATATCTTAAGTACTTTCGGAATTTCATAAGCATCTTTAAAAAATAGAGTTGTCTTTTGCTATTTGTGTCATTTTTATTTAGTTACATTCAAGTGTAATGGATATACCTTTGACATCGTCACTTGATCTTATGTTATTTGCAAGTATCTCGGATACAATAATAAATAATAGGGATAATACCCTTGTCTGATTTACCTAGACACTTTAAGATTATCTGAAATACTGCCGTTGTTTGTAATTAACAAGAAAATATTAGTGTATGGGATTTTTACCCAATGGATGACATCATGTTTGAAAGCAAACTTTCTTAGTGTCTCTAATATTAAATTCCACGGTATTGTTTGAAAGGATTTGTTAACGTCTAGAAATATTATAGCGCCATCTATGCCCAATATTTTATAACAGGCGATTATATCTTCGATCTGATGTAGGTTGCATCAAATTAATCATTTTTTAGATAAAACCTTGTTGATCGAATCCGATTATCTTCGGTCATACTTTGTGTAGATGTTGTGCTAGTCCTTTTTTTATTTGCTTATAATCCGTTTTCAGTAGCAATATAAGGCGCCAGTCTTCCAAGTTTTCTGGGTCGTCTTTTTTGCAGAGTAGTTAGAAAATGAATTGTTTTTTGCGATCTTGATAATTTGCTGCGCGCATTGTATTATAATATACAATTAAGCAGAAGTGGTGATAATTTAATTCAAACATGTTTTGTAAAATTCGACATTTAGTCTGTCTACACCATGGCTTTTATAAAGCTTCATAGCATTTTAAGCATTAGTCAGTTCATTTAATGATATATTTTCATCGCATAGGTTAGCTTTATTGTCCGACAATGTTTTCGGGATGGACGAGTTGTTATAATAAGATTATTTTTCCTGATTATTGGCCGCGCAAGATGTATACATTATTTTATAGAATTCAACATCATATTTTCAATTGTCACCCAAGCTGTATATCGTTGGTTTTCTCTTCGCAATGATGTTATAAGTTTTTTGTTTTGTGGCGATTTGTCTATATCTAGAAAAGAATTGTATTACGATCGTTTCTTCTATAAATATTAGTCTAGATCTTATATGTGCTCCAACCGCTTTAAGATCGAGTATTTGTTTAATTTCGTTTTAAAGTTCAACAATTATTGCATTATCATGAAGACTATTCGAGTTTTGGATGATAAGGTTGTTATTAATAAGTTGCTTTTCGCGGGAAACCAAATTTTCATTGCGCTCGCACGCTTTTGATTTAGACAACTGAAATGAAGCTTCTTTATTTTTGTATTTGCTGATTTCCAAAATAATTGTATTATTTTATATATTTAAATTCGTGCAATAGTCAATTACCTCGTTTATTAATACAATGTACCATGTTGCTGATAAAATGAGTTGTTGAGTCCATGACCTCTTGTGCACGGAAATTTATTTTAATTGAAATAGCCACATAGTCAGTTGTCTAGATTAGTGTTGGTCTAATATCGGTTGAGTATACTATAGGGATAATATTCGATTCATTACGCCAAAAATCGATGCGACTTATTTCGGTTGTGTAATTTCGTCTCCAGGTGAAATGCAGCTTTGAAGGATTAAGTTCTACCCATATATATGTTAATTTATTATTTTAATTAGATTATGTTAATGCGTGTTAGGTGTTATTTTACCTTTTCATACAGTTGTCTATTTTATTATTTATTTCGTTAAAGTTTCTGCCTACTACCTTAACCCTTTATGCATTTTGTATAAATAGTTCAGATGAAGTAGTCATTTTGCGATTTTGTTTCGTTGGGTGCGCATATGTTAAGTAATGTACATATATTGTGTTTAATATCGATGCTCATTAAAACATATCGTCCATGTGTGTCAATTTTATTGTCAAGGATTTCAGAATATAATTGTTTTATAATGACAATTGTGACCCCTTTACTGTTTCGTTCTCCGTATGAATGATACATGTCCCAGCATGAAAAAAACCAATTAAAAGACAGTGAAAATCTAATGAGAAATGTATCTTTTGTAAAAATGCAATGTCCGTATTTTGGCATAGAAGGTATTGGTTAACTCTAGCACGTTTTGCGCCGCATCTTAAAGCTTTGGCATTAAGAGAAACAATTTATAATACCGGCGCTTCAGTCATTATCAGAAATTTATGAATATTCCTAGCATTCATTGCATCCCTGATGAAACAAAATTACATTGAGGATTACAGAGTAAAAGCTGGTGTAAATATCAGTACGCATAATACAATAATAAGCATAGTATTTCCAACACAAAAGTGCGATACATTTAAGTCGCTAGCTGGTAAACCGGGTCTTTATTCATGTGCGTAAATTGTCTTGTCAAAAAAGCATGTGCAGTCCGAGCAGGCTAATCAAAGACGACACTTTTCGTTTTTATTGTACTTTTCGTTTCAATGTTGTATGCGCTTAGCGAAAATCCAGTATAGTTGCAACGTGTCGTCTCTGATTAGCATGTGCATATAGCGCAATTTACGAACACTCATTAAGCCCCGTTTGCACAGAGCGCCGCTCAAATGTGTCTCGTACGGAACTGTACAGCTCTGTAAACTGAACAGAAAAAACTATGGACAACCAACAATATTTCCTCTATAATAACACGTGATTGGTCTCATCTGGGAATAGGCCCACCACGGACAGTCGACTTCCGGAAGTCAGAATATCATATAATATGGCTTTTCAAATCACTGGAATCGTGGTCACGTGGTAAGAAATGTGCGTCTTAGTAGACGCGCGTGCGTTGGTTGCGACAAGATGACGAATCCTTTTTGTTCATTCGGAACTGATATCTAATTGCTGTTAAATCGACGTATTATGTACCAACAATATCATGTTTGTAGCCTTAATAAAACGTTATGTTTTGCGCAGTGCTTGTGATGCGGTACCGATGTATACAAAATGCTTTTCACTCAATTGTGCATGTACGGCAGTATTACAAATACGCTATGATGCATAACGGATCGATTTCATTAATCGATAACAAACGATATTAACACGTGTGCGCTCGTACACTCTTTAATTCTGGATGATCTAATGAGCCCCGTTATAGGGAAACGGAGCTTAATGCATGTGTGTAAAGTGTCTGCACGTGTTAATCTGGAAAGTCAGTTTGCTTGCACTACATTTACGCCAATAAGAGAATTTATTTAAGCGACGCTAACATGCGTTAAGACCGGTTTTCGCAAAACGCGGCTCTTATGCTTCTTGTTATCGCAAAGTACTCATGTTTGCTTATTTGCCTTTCCTGTTTAGGTTTTCTCAAAATGTAAATATCTCAATATGTACTTCATAGATTGCATGTCTGAATAGTTGTATATGTTTTACATATAAATATAAATGTATGTTTTATATATGACATATTCAAGCATATTTATATGTACTTTACATATAAATATGTTTGAATATGTCATATATAATACATATATTTGTGCGATGGATTCATATTGTATTCACGTTGAAAATTAAACGTGAAATAGATTTATTTAAAATAAGCAGAACTGATTGATGAAAAACCTTGTCATTGTTTGATTCTGAATCTCATCAATAAGGATTCAATATTCATATAGATATTTTCAAGTACCACCGTCTCGCGTGCAATTCATATATTTACGTGAGAGAGACAAACGCGCTTGCAGTTAACAACAAACATACAGCAAGTAGTCTCCATTCTTCAAGCAGAAAAGTGAATGTCTAGTGATTTTTATTACCACACGACACATACATTTTCAAAAATAAAGTCACAGCAAGTAACCATACAGATAATTTAGTCTTCAAATGAATGTTTTTAAATGTGAAGAGTGCAGAATCGAACACTTAAAATATTTAAAATACCGTAATTTGAACTAGACAGTATTCTGGAAAAAACATTCTTGCTGTCTTAAAATTATTTTGAATGTAAACAGTACTATTGTAACAGATATATCAAAAACCCTTTCGTATGAATTATTTTCCCTTTGTTGAAATAAATTGTTCTTGACTGTGATTAAAATAATAATGAAATAACACATGTGTGTAATTATATATTGGAAGAAATGATGTATTCATGCACAGCTGTAAAAATTAAAGTCTAACAGCTAAAGGAAATTACACATTACGCATTTCACATCAAACTCTACATAATTTACATTTCAAATTAAACATTTCACATTACACCGTTCACATTGAACTTTTGTTTCGTTAACAATAATACTTTCACGTTAAACATTTCACACGAAATATTTACAATTCAATGTTTCACATTTAACTTTTCATATATACCTTTTCATAGTCAACTGTTCACTTCAAACTCTCGTTTCCTTCACAAGAAAAGTTTTTTAGTTAAACATCAACGTCGCGCCCAACTTTGGGGTCAGATAGAAGCTCTGGCTTTCCTCCATATCGTCCATGGAAACACCGGAAGGGATTCCTCGTCAAGGACGGTAATCTGGTGAGAATGATCGTGTTCAAGTAGCGGTTCTTTGGGACCGACCGGTATGAACTGTGCAGTTGTAGGATGGAAGGGAACTATTCAGGCTGCTCACCAGTATCAAATGGTGAAAATTAGGCCTTTTATAATTCAACATAGTAAGAAAGGTCTTCAAATTAACTTGATTAAATAAGGAACTACAAACACGTCAAAATGCTTTTTAGACGGAACTTGTACTAAAGGCAGATATATAGGTATATATCCATATTTATGACAAAAAACAAAATATATATAATTCACGGATAAAATACAGTATAAACTGTTTGATACATCAACTGCAAAATTAAGCATCAACAACAAAATGGGTTAAAAGGTTAATCTATACTAACTGTGTTATTAAATTCTTAGCAAATTAGCGTAAATGATTTTCAAGCGCACGCAATAACCACATATACAATTCAGAAGTAAGATTCATGAAATCGTATCTCGACAATGGCATTTCAGGTTAACCTTTGAAGCAACATCTTAACGAAATAAATTTGCGGACGTTTGATCAAAGAACACAAGCCTGTTTAACATATTTTCAACCCATCTTGACATGAACATCGTCATGACGTACAAGCTAATATAGAGCATGGTACAAGGGTGCATCGTTTCGTAGTATCGATGAAAGGTTCCCAAAAATACTTTTAATTAGAAAGTACAAAAACACATCTTTATACTTAATGGAGAAGTAGTGGCATGTTGTTATCTTATATTGGCAGACATATTAAACCTGCTTGCACATTAACTTTATGTTGATTTGGGTTACAACTATTACATTAAGGCATGTCTAACAAAACACATATTGACATAGTGTAAGACACTAGATAGCATACAACATGGGGATACGATTTTACGAGAGCCCACTTGTTTGAAAATTATTTTATCGTGAAATGTGATCAATGTTTTAAATCAGCACTTCATCATCGTTTCGTCATTTTATATACATTATAGGAACAATACAACATTTTTCACAATTTTATATGAACTGTTTTGTTAACGAAGTTTACATTTCCAATGTATTCTGCCAAACAATAAATATCAATTACCAACAGACGTTAACTCCTTACATCTATATATGTGAGTTGCAAGTGCAAGTCAACTGGCTCTTGATATGTGTACTCGTTTTACATCAACATCCAATCAAATACATTCAGTAGATTATTTACTCGACACCCTTCCAAAATCATCCTCATCCTAACCTCCTTAACAATTTCCTTCTCACGTCTGCGTACTGCCTGCATAATAAAATCCGTCCCTTCATCCATGCCGAGGGCGAGTCTGTTCCGATGTATCAGCTCCAATATTTCCATCTCTATTTTCCTCCCGCTGTACCATCGTAGTGGCTCAGGGTGAGCGATAAGAGCTTGTCGTATCTTCGGTAGTCTCAATATGATCCGTGGACCTTCTTCCATCATTTCATCAATAGTAGCTATCCAAGAAAGCTTCTGCTCCTGCTCCAGAGCACGGGCTCCAATCAGATTACGCTCAGGAATCATGAAATAAGGCAGCTCTTGCGTAGCTAAAGCAACTCTTAGCGCATGTAATCCTTCATGAAGCCAGTGAAAAAGACTTCTTTCATGAAACAATGACTGCGGGTTATTTTCTGCTATCCATAATACAATGTTTTTCATCGTGAACGATGTAACTTCTTTCTTTTGTGGCTTTAAGACATCCTTCTTCACCATTTTTAATAGAACATACAGTTTCCCCTGAGTGTCGTTAAGATTATGTATCAGTACATTTTCCCCGGTGTTGAAACAGATTCTCCATTCAACACATTCATAATCGCTGCCTTTAACCCCAACAGGAGCAAGAAATGCTCCAAGTGATACAACCTCTTTCACGACATCAGGTGATGGCCAGCTGCGAGGTCTTGCCGCCCATCGTGTTAGGATGCTAGGGCAGTCATACTGCAACGCACACACTAAATCTTGTTCAATACCACCATGTGACATTGGAACTGACGGTCCGGCACGCCCATGACTTACTACGACTCCTCTCGGATCAACAATGTTCAACCCGGAACTAACATATAAGTCACTGCTTAAGAATATGCGACCATGTCCATCATCACACAAGGCATTGTACAAGAAATGAGACATAATTATACCGTATCTCTCTAAGAAAAGTCTACAGTGTCCAGGGTAACTAAGACGACTGCATGATCTAAATATGTTTTTCTCCCAAGGAACGTTACTGGAATCAACACCTTCTTCTAAACAGATGTCATGTTTTGTTGGAACACACATTAAGTCTAGATCACTTTCCATTATTCTGGTCAGACCCTCAGCCTTGCTACCCGTAGTGAAACATGTAGAACACGTCTGCATTGTAATATTCCTGCCATAAGCCATGTAGGCGTCACTCCTCGCCTTTCGGATGTGAGGCCCATAACCCAGAATATTCATCAGAGTACATGTCTCTTCAGAGAAAAGTTCAAAATGAAGCTGAAATGTTTTGTTATTAAGTATATACGATGTGATATACATGTATAGAGAATAACAGGTTACAGGGACCTGTTCATGTTTTTGAAAAGGAACAAAAATGAAAAAAAGTGTTTCAGATTTGCATTTCTTTCGCTGTATTTACGTTATTTGCAAGAAAACAATAATACTGAACATTTACCATGCTCTAAATACCCATTATTTGCATCTTTTGACGATTTAAAATCCTGAAAATTATAAAGCGTTGCGACCGCGAAACGATTGAATAATTTGGAGGGATCTGTTGTTATCGTTATATTTTGTGAGCATGTGTTGCTTGCCTGTATAAAGTATACAAAATACAATGAACTATATAAGCATGGTTGACATAATTGTTTAGGCTTTAGACTTTTATACCAAGGGTCGTTCTTTTTTTATATTGTATTATTGGTTTTTACTTGATCTCGTTTGTTCCGATATTTATATTTATCAATTCAAAACATTTTTTACAAATGTCAAAACATGCCGAAATCGGTGAGCAAGTCCCATTTTAACATTATTAAAAAAACTAAACGCATAATTGCAATATATTAAACCATAGACTATGTTTACATATCAATACAATTAATTATCGTTTCAAAAGAAACAATCTTAACTCGACGGACTACTTACCAGACCATGACTGCTGGACACACTGCATTGGCTAGGGATCCCTCCTGGTGCATCACGTATTATGCCTCCTTCAGCCATTTATACTACGCTGAAGTTAGATTCGAGACACCAGAAAACAGATGAGATAACATCATAATCATATGTTTATATTGATATGTTTACGGAATATCAACAATAATGTCAGTACAAATATACAGTTGTTTTACAAGAATTCAATAGCTTTAAAATTTAACAACTATGATCATAATATATAGTATTAATATATAAACAGATCTGCATTGGCATGTGTGCGCCACCAAATAAGTGGAAATTAAATAAGCGAACTGCACTAATTAAACTTGTGTTGTGTTTAATTGTGTTTAATTAATATTTCATCGAAACGTGCAAATATGTATTCATCCGCTACTTTCCTAACTACGTTATATCTGCAGAAATGTATAATTACAACTAAAATAACAAGACTGTATTCGTGGCGATATTGCGTGCTTATATAAGGGTCTATCTGATGCGATCAATAAAATATATGTTTAATACCTCTTTAATGCGTTTGTTTATCAATTCATATAGAATGTGTTCGAATTCATGTATTTATGTGTTGCCATATACAGTTTTTTATAATAATAATTTGCTTAATACAATGACAGAAAATAAAAACCCTTGTTCGAGTCCTAGTGATTAGGGCGTCCGTTTAAGGACAAGGCCTTTGTCTCGCACGTGACCTGAACTGGTTGGTGGCTGATTTAGCAGCTGTTATGATTGCCTTCTTTCAGACGCCCAAAATATAGGATACTGGAAAATATATTAAGACACATGTTATATAAGGTAGATACGAACGATGTGAAACTGTACCAGAAGGAGAGACACTTTACAGCTCGTGGCTCTATTTGAATGGCCAAATATTAATTAACAAACTTGCGAAATTATTAAACGCTGAAAATTGCAAAGTAGGTTATATATTTTTCAATAAAAGAGCAGTGCTTATGCGCTTTTTGGAAGAGTAAAATAGATCGTAAACATACGTCATTAAGCGCGCACAGCATGTTGGTTTTTACCGGGGATGAGTGTCACAATAAACACGCGAGCTCACCCAAAGTGATATTGTCTTTAAAATCAATGAGACAAAAATGAACATATGGAATCTTAAACTTTTTTTATTGAGTGTTGATGTATGGCTGTAAACCTGTTTCGAAAAAGTTTGCGAGAGCACACGTACTTCCAGTCACTACCAAATCGCAACCAGGTTCATGTATTGATACGGGATGGTGTCATAATATTTGGCAGTATCGTGATAAAAACCATTGAGAAACATAAAAGCGTGTGTGCGCAGCTTACTTACAGAAGATCCTTATCGTCACCATCAGGAACTGTGTAAATGTGCGAAAAGAAGATTGGTATCAAAAAATAAAACATTACTACAGTCACCTATTTTATTTGTTTTAGTACACTTGAATGGATAACTTTTATTGCATAGCTTTATATGATAATTACTCTTAACCTCATACAGAACCTATTGACAGCAATCATAATGGGTTAATATCACCTAAATTCCTTTTAAAATGCACGTTTACATGTGTTGGCAAGTTTGTCAGAAATAAGGTTATTGATTGAGTTATTGGATCGGTTAGGGAGACAAGGAAATGGCGTGACGAACGAACGATCTCAGATAATAATTATAATACATTGGTAAAATTATTTTAGTTGAACTGTGTTTAAAACATGTCAGTCAATTAAGTTGTTATGATATACAAAATGCTTAAACAATAACACTAGCCAAGTGTATAAAACAAGAAACCTCGTATGAAGCGGTAAATCTTATCATATCTACTGTGTGTGGTTATCTTATACGGTTATGCGCAAACACTACAAAAACGAACACGTGCTATTTAGACAATGTTTTGGATCCGGTATCTTTCGAAGACGAGTCAGATAAATTCTAGAACATCAAGACTCTTTCCTAAAATACATTAATAAAAAGATTTTGAAATTATACACATTTTATTGCGTAATAAACTACCAAAACAACCATTAACTTAATCTTACCTTGCGTAGTTGTATCGGTCGTAGTTTGATCTTTCAAACAATATTTCCTTCAACAATTAAAACAGTCCATATAGAAAGTTAAAAAGACAATCGCTATCTGCTGCTTTTCAAATATATTCAGCATGCCAGTGACATATTCCATTAGCAAACGGAAGTTTTTGTTGCAGCTCATATTCTTTTATCTTCAAAAGAAAATACTAAACAACCACTCGTGTCGTTTCCGATTTTTAAATAGTGTACATACGAGAACCATCTTCGCCGTTATTATCATGTGAAGTATATCAACCATTCTTCTTAAACATAATCACAAGTCAATTGAAGCAGGAACATATTACATTTAGAGGTCCCTTGAAATATCACATGCATTTATGTAACTGCGGACTGGAACTCATTCATAAAGAAAAATCGTGCTTTTCGTGAAATATTCACACACTATTCGACATATGTCTACGAAAACGGCCCATACTTTAAAAGACAGTTAAAAAGTATTGCACCTATTTATATCGAGAAACTTACATCTAAGTAAAAATTGAAAATATCCACCTTTTAAATATAAAATTACAATATATATGTTCAAGATAAATTTATAAACTTCGAATGAATAATTGAGTCGCGCGACTTCTTATATATCAGTTGCAAATAAGCATAACCCAAACGGCGAAGTAGTGAAGCAGAAAACAACAAAGTAAAATGAACTACAAATAAGCGAATTATTTTGAGAGCTGTGGCCCCAACTCCTCCACATTATAACACTTAAACGCCGTGTGTCCTTCTTGTCTGTCCCGTTTTGAAACATATTTTAAAATAAATCCAACCCAAACGATGGTGAACATAATCACAATTTAAAATATTACGTTGTTTTTTGTCTTACTACAATCAAAGAATGACTTTATTTGAAAAAGAACGGAATACCGTAAAGGCTGTTGTGGTTACACATTAAAATCCAGAGGGCGACAATGCGATAGTGCGATAGTACGATGGCGACGATGCGATACAGTCGGTCGGGTAGTTCCGGATCACTAGCGTTAATAATGGTGTTAATATTTTTAAAAGAAAGCAATTGCTTTCAAAATACTTGGATTGTTGAGGCAAAATATACCATCTTTCAGGCCATATTAATTTATTTATACTTACCAATACATTTCTGATGCCAATTTGAACTTATTCACTTGCATAAAGTCGGCTAGTTCTAAATCGAATGCGGTAATTTCGGATCACTCGGACTATTTGGAATATGTAGGCCAGGGATCATCTCAAAACTTATTTTGACTGTCAACAATTATTTTGACTGTCAAAACAAATGATGCATGAATTAAATAAACATCAGATAGGTTCGTTTGTTTCAGTTTAATAACTGTCTGACAATTTAAAACCATTATAGGGTGTGTGTCTGTACACAAGAGAATAAAGCTGTTGGAAAGTATTTATGTTTTGATTTGAAATGGATTCCTCTGTATTATTGGTTATATAAAACAAACACAAATACCCAATACAAACAATTTATTGATAAACTCATGATACCTTCTTGGGGAAATAACATAATATGATAACATTTAACAACAATAGAATCACAATAATGTACAAAATGTATGAAAATATGACATATATGCTTATGACTTGAACATAATTCCCCCTATTGCGCCACTTTGATTTTTTTTCATTTGGCAGGTACATATAATTATCTCCCTTTAAAGCTTAATACTTCCCTTGGATTAGTTTTTTTGACCTTTGACCTTGCACGATGACCTTGACCTTTCACCACTCAAAATGTGCAGCTCCATGAGATACACATGCATGCCAAATATCAAGTTTCTATCTTAAATATTGCAAAAGTTATCAAAAAACTTTAACTAAGGTTAAAGTTTTGGGACAGAATGACAGACAGAAAGGCCAAAAACAATATGCCCCGATCATTCGATCCGGGGGCATAAAAATGACAATTGAACATAAACAAGTACCTCTCGAATGCATTTGCTAATAATAGGATCAAAATAATGTAAAAATATATAAAAGCATCCATAAAATTAAAACATAAACCAGTGCCTCTGGAGTAAATTTGCTAAAGAAATGGAAAACAATACAAGATATCAAGTTACTTTCTTGGTAAATAACATAGTATGATAACATGTAACAATAATAGGATCACAATAATGTAAAAATAATGTAATGAAAGTATCCAAAAAAACAACATAAACCAGTACCTCTGGGATAAAAATGGTAAAGAAATGGAAAGCAATACTAGATATCAAGTTAAATTTTGGGTAAATAACATATTATGGCAACATTTAACAATAATAGGATCACAATAATGTAAAAATATATAAAAGTATCCGCTTCAGCCACTTTGCCAATGACTGTGCAGAGCACCTGTGCTTTTGAGGACCCATCAGTCCAACTTGACAATTATCTGAAATGCAAAATCACAGCATAAATACACATTAAAAATAGAATAAATATTTAAAAAATTACCAATCTCCTTCCAGCACTACATCTTACCATTATTTATTAATCCATATATTTTTCCATAGTAGAGTTTTTAGCACTCCGCTGGTTTTTTATTACTCCGGTATTATACCTTTAAATGTTGTAACTTATTACTAAACACATAAACATAAAAACAAACCAAGATGCATTCAACAAATGCTTACTGTATGTGTAAGCCTTGACCTTGTGACTTAGACCTAATGCCTCATAACTGGTTTGCATAATAGATCTCAATCAGATGCATGAACATGTAAAGTTTGGAGAATCAGGTCCATAAATTTTCATTTTATGAGCAAGGTTAAAGTTTTGGGGCAGACAGACAGATAGAATAAACAAAATGCAATCTTATTCTCTGTATTTCTCGGCATTGATGTCACAAAATAGTATTACAATTAAATAATTTCAATGAAACAATATATCAAATTTATGAGAAACAAGGCACTTTTCATTTCATATATAATTATACAAAAACTTGGTAGCTAGAGCTTTAAAATATTAAACAAAAAAAATATATATACATAATAAACTGTTTTGAGATTTTACCCAATCAGCTGATCCGCAACTGACATGTACACGAGGTGCAATTTCCATGCTGTATTTCCATAAATCATAAACATATGCTAAAATCACTCACAGGAATGAAAAAATAATAATAAATAAACAAATTCATAAAAAATGTACAAGCATCTACCAAGGAAATGTTCTTCTTAATAGTCTTTTAATTGTTGACGCGTGTTATAGAAAGACGGTGCGACGGTAAAATGACACGACTGTGATAGTAACCAAAGTGTGATTTTCAATGAAAACACCGTTGAAATAAGAAGCAAAACTGTGTTACTGAAATTGATCACATTTTCCAAACATCACAGTTATATTGATATGTCAATATCTTTTAGACTAATATTTTAATTAAATCATAGAGTTGATTCGGAATTACCCGAGATCCGGAACTACCCGATCGACTGTAGTACGATGGCGAAAATGCGATAGTACGATGGCGACAGTGTGACAATGCGATACTACGATGGCGACAATGCGATAGTACGATGGCGACAGTGCGACAATACGATGGGGACTATGCGATAGTACGATGGCGACAATGCGACAATGCGATAGTGCGATAATACGATGACGGCAGTGCGACAATACGATGACAACAGTGCTACAATACGATGGCGACAGTGATATTGTACGATGGCGACAATGCGACGATGCGATAGTGCGATAATACGATGACGACAGTGCGAAAATACGATAGCGGCAGTGCGATAGTACGATGGCGACAATGCGATAATACGATGACGACAGTACGATAACGCAATAGTACGATGGCGACAAATGCGATGATACGATTGCGACAGTACGATTTGACTATCGAATGTTGCCATTGTACTATCGTACTGTCGCCATCGTATTGTCTCACGGTAGCATTGTCGTCATCGTACTATCGCGTTGTCGCTTTGTCACCAACGTACTATCGCATTGTCGCCATCGTATTATCGCATTGGCGCCATGGTACTATCTCATTTTTGTCATCGTACTATCGCACTATCGCATTGTCGCCCTCTGGATTGTAATGAGTAACAACGATGGCAATAACGGTATTCCGTGACAAAATTATCCGTTAATGAATGCATACATGTAAATGAAAATCGGAGTTCCATACTATTCCTCGCCATGAAAGCCTTTCATCAACTTGTCGTTAAAGACCCTATAAAGGTGACGATCCGTAATTATTTACCGACTTTTAAATATTTGTTTCATATTTTATTTATAAAGGTTATCAAAAAACAATATGTATATATGTTATTGGACATTACCATAAAAATGAGCAATACAACTTGTTTTGAGCTTAAAATATATTGTCCTCCAAGTCAATTGTGTTAACAAACAATCAGTTTATTTACATCGCTGTTTACTCGGGAAAGTGAAAGTGAAAGTGACTCATGTCACCAAAAATATATCGTTGATTTTAAACTTTTTCCGTTATTACTCACAAAGTAGGTCTCTTCAAAATGGTTAAATCGTTTTTAGTGATCTAATATGTTACTATCTGCTGGTAAAAAATTGTTTAAAATAGAATTAAAATAGAATTTTCTTTCGGCTATTTTTAGCATACGTCACCGCTTTGAGGCTACACACCACGTTAGTTGCAAAGTTGTAAACATTTCTTCCAATTATGAAACGGGTATATCTTCCATAATTCTTGACAACGTTGCATCTAAGCTGTGTTATTAGCGGCAAGAGTAACTGAAATCCGGCAAAAATAAGACCAGTTTATATGCATAATAATTGGATATGACACCTTTATAGGGCCTTTAAACTTCAAGTACGCTAAGAGGCTTATCACATACATTGGCAGTTTTTCTGTCAAAATGAGAATCATTCGTGTCATTTTTTTAGTAATTCCAATGCAATTATTTACTTCTGACATATATAAAACATTTCAACTGTCTTAATTTTCATTTAAATAAATTAACGCTTTGTTTAAATTTCGTACTTTTCCATTCTATGAACCTGCTGGAATGTTCACCTTTACATGCGCCGATTTCGATCAAGAGAGGAAGTATTTATAATGCTTGTATACCTGTCTGGGAGCCTATTCATCAATGTTTACGATTTTTGTGCAATCTTTAATTAATATAGAACGATCTGTCAGCAGTCGAAAACAGTTATTAGTCTTCCAAAAAATTAAAACCTTGATGATATATTTTGAGATTGTAATATGTATAATCTTAATAAGTACATGGTACATGTATAATCATAAATTGGAATGTATATGATATGTATGCGTTCGTGTTATTTTTATGAAATTTAAAAGTATGGTTCATCATCCAACTACACCAGGTACACACAAGTTACATTACAAAATATCGCACCGTCCTACCACTACCATTGATTGAGGAGAAACGTTAATGAATATGGGGCAGTGCTTAAGTGGGCGAATCTTAAAGTTATTTACGGTCAGTACATTCCATATATATGCTGCTATTGATGATGATAGTTATGCTCAGGGTGTCGATAAAGGTGATGAAGTCGTCAAATATAATGATTATGATCACGATGGCTACACTGGTACCCCATAATATAAGATTTTGCTCATGAGGGTCCCAAGTTTAGATACCCGGCTAAATAACATACCGTAAGTAGCTCAATATTCAGCGATTATGTCCAACAATAAGCATTTTCGAAATAAGGAATTTTGACAATGTCATTTTTGTATTGCACTTGCTGATTAAGACGAAACATAAATGTTGGAAAAGGTGTCTTTGAACCAGTTAAATGATTTAAGTTAGTATGCGGCTGTGCCTGATATAATATTTCATTACGTTTTCAAATCATTTGTATTTCCTGAAGGAAAGACGATTATACAAATGTATCTAGTACTCAACACTTAATTCAACTCAATTGGTCGTTGACGGTTCAACGAAAGACGAAACATAAATGTTGGAACAGGTGTCTTTGAACCAGTTAAATGATTTCTGTTAGTATGCGGCTGTGCCTGATATAATATTTCATTACGTTTTCAAATCATTAGTATTTCCTGAAGGAAAGACGATTATACAAATGTATTTAGTACTCAACACTTAATTCAAATCAATTGGTCGTTGACGGTTCATGAACTACTTAAAAGTATCCCGGGTACTCTTAAGGATATTATTTCAAACATTGTTTGTATTAGTCGACTATTTTTCCTTTTAAATATTTCCTCTCTGAAAAGCAACTTAATAATTGCTAAGTGCTTAAAATAGTTTGCCCGTATGTAAGCAAAGTTTGGTCGGAACGGCCTTTACTGATAACGGCGCTAGTCCATAGCTTTATTAAATGTTAATGTTTATAAATAACAGTTCTCAAATAAATAGTTTGCTGCCTCGTTTCTGCCCTTTCTCTGACGAGTAAAACAATAATGTCAATGATAAAATCCAAAGTATTCGCAATACAACAAGCATATTATAATGCCGTGGTTGAATGTTTTATGTTTTTTGGATATTTACGTTTCATATAACTTTGAATAATTAAACATATCACACTTTACACATATGTCAGTAGGATAAACCTTCAATGACACATAGACACTGTCACCGGACCAGTTTTTATGAACTATGATGATTACCTTTCTGTCATTAGTTCAACATACCATCTACACACCAAGTTTAACACCAATATCGTTTCCTTACCGAATACGAAGAACATTTATGCAATATGTAAACTTTTGAATTCATGTGACAGTAATCAAGTTTACTGACGACGTTCACAAAAGTGATTAGGTTTCGAGGATCATATTTGAAAGTTTGACAACGTTAAATACAGTAAGATGATCATAAACTACTGCATTTGATATAAAACCATATATATTATATTCTAGTTCAATTATACGTAAGAAATTTAGTGCGCGTATTAGGTGCGATTAATAACAACACCGTCACAAGTACCCAGATCGGATAATGTATTAAGAGATTTGTTTACTCATGCGATTACATTTTTGTTATTTGTTGCCTATTTCACTTCAATTGAACAAACATTCGTTGCAATACGTTTTAATGACGTCATAAATTTCATATTATTTTTATTTAAGACAGAGACATTAACAAGATTGTTTAAATTATGTTAGACTGCCTTAATATCTTATCAAGTTGTCAAAACAGGACACAAGATAATGAGCGAATGGTACATATAAATTAACTGGCAATATGTTAATTACGTCCATTCTACTTTACAGTTTCAATATATCCTTAGGTGTTTGTGGTCAACGTTGGATTGGGGTATGAGTTTGAATTTGGTGTTTTTTTGTTATAGTTTTGAATTAATATGGTGGCTCTATTCCCTATTGGACTGATTCTATGATCAATTAACAGTGAGTTGAATGGCATCGATTATGTTAAAGTTTAATTTGTAAAAATTTATAGCATTATCTTAAACTGCAATATAAAACAGCTTAATTTCCAAAATAAGCGTGTAATGAATCCAACAACCCTTTTTACTGGCCGGATGCAAATAGAATTCAAACAGTTTTTGAAGTTGCTTTCACTCGATTCGAAACAAATGTGGGAAATACCTGGTTAGGATATACACGGTAAATATAGCCATGCAATCGTTTTCAGTATAATTCGTTGGTCATCATTTTACTTAATATTACAGTGTTCGACACTAACGGTAGTTCGGTAGTTCGAGACTCCTGGAAATGAGACTCGGACTCCTTGTTTTTGTGTCGATGAAGGCCGTTGTTTACTCAGAAAAGTCATCGTCGAACGCTGTCTTTAAAAACTGTTAGTTGCATTTGTAAATGGTCACATTAAAATTGTAATAATTCAATATGCACGCTCTACATACTGCAAAAGGAAGTTTTTAATACCAAGTCATGACAACGCACTTCATCTACTGCTTGAGAACTGTAAGGGTTCTTCTTAACAAGGAAGAAAACACACAGCTGGTCTTTTGATTGTGAGAAGTGTTAATTCAAACCTAAGTGATATCGGAAGCATCTACACAACTAGAACAATACCATCATTTGGACTATGCGCTAGATTAAATATGTTTTTTTTATCATATAAAAATCCCTCTCTGGTCACCAAGTTTGTTTTCCGAAGATGCATTGTGTATATTTTATGATCGTATTATTATGATGAAAATACTTTATTTTCAATTTTATAGTATATGTAAGCAAAATAAAGGAAATTCCATTTACCAGTTTAGTCTAACAACTTGGAACGCAAAGGACCTCATTCTATTAACAAAATCGTTGAATGAAAACCTTGTTCACAGTGCTCTACCAAACATAACACAGATGTACCTAGAAAGAGTCTTTAGTAGATCAAATGAGCACAACTTGCATATAGTGAGTATTTGTGATGACATTTTGCCCAGTGTTAATCATCGTTCCTGCATTGTCCGTTGTCAAAATGTAGATTGTTAACACTCTATAGATTTTATTTATTTCCAATATGCACGAAAATTTCTAAGAAGATTTGTCTAAATGGCAATTGGGTAAATTACAAAATAGTGTTACAAAACAAGGTTGCTATGTCACATTTAATTAAAAGTTTCTGAACATTCCAGAAGTTACATGTTTACCCATCCTTATGACACTTGCTTAGAACGCTGTTCTGATGGTACATCTGCTGAGTTTGAAAACGGTTCAGGTGTACTGAAAAAAATATTAGTGCCAGTGGGCTAAGTCCTGTTCATTATGTGGGTTAAACACAGTGAACAATCTAGACGTGAAATGTTTTCAAAACAATTGTACTCATGATACTTCAACTGAATTCGAAATTGCTTCTGTTCCAAAATACGACTTAAGGTGAAAGAAGTTTAAGGAGGGATTATATAAGTCAATATTGTAGAACGTTCGGTTGGTCCGAATTTTGTTGTTTTAAATAATCGCCTGGACGGAGGTGGGCAAAAATTCGGCTCCTCCCTTAGCGTAACTTGCTCAATATTAATAGAGCAAACACTTTAAAAATGTCCTCTCTGAAACGGAAACGCCAAGAGGTTTGGTTTTTGGCATTTATCATTGTATTGTGGTCATTTACCAAGTTTGTTCGACATCGTCCCTTGCATAAAAACTGGCAATGCACACGGATAATGTGTTTATTAAGACTTACATGTTAAACATTTTCTCTTAAAAACGATTGGGAAGGTATTTACTTTTTGTTTAACATTGCATACTGGTCTGGTAACAACTTTGTTAAAATCATCCCTCTTGGGTTCAACTGATCCCGCTCGATGGGTTACCTGTTTAATTATGTGTATTTAGTGCACACTTTGAAAATCGTCTTTTTTGAAACAGAAGGACCCAGAGGCTTGTTATTTGGCATGCAATGTCTAATAGTAGCCCTTTGCTATAGTTGGTCAAATCATATCCCCTGGGGTCAAACCTTGAAACCGCCCGAGACTCAAATATTATTTATAAATACTTGTATTGTAAATATCCATAATTTAAAACAATCTTCCTCTTTGAAACCGCAAGGTTCAAGAGTTTGATATTTGGTATGTAACTAAAAATAGTTTTCCTCTCTTCTTCTTATAATTTCTCTAAAATCATGTGGCTGGGGTCAAAACGAACAACACGGAAGGTGAACTCCTTCAAAATCATCTTTGAATTATAAAAGAATCCCGTTTCACGAAATCAGAATGTCTGCACTTTTGAACATCCGAAAAATATGCCACTCATTCTGCTTAGACACATCGACAAAACAAATCAATACGAAATTCTTTATTTTGGTTCATGTTCGCAGTGCTTGTGAGTAATAAAAGGGGAAACTCTTCAAATTAGAATCAACCTAGTCTTGATCTTTTTTGTTCTCAGATATTTTCTCTTTAAAAAACTAGGTTTCGCTCAATAGTCTCGTATCACAATAAAACTCGTCACAAAACCCGTAAATGTTTAATCAATGCACGTTTTACGATTAAAAGGCACTGAGGATTGAAACTACTGTGAATCAGTTGCGCGTAAATAACGCATTTCACTATCAATCGATAATTTCAGAGGCCTTGTGGCAATTTGTTGGCTTTGTTATATTATGTTAAATATTATTTATGGAACATGTATAAGCCATGGTATGTTTCAACCAACCCAGAGGATCAACAATCAAGCATATAAATAAATATTTTATTTATAAAAAAGTATTTTATTAAACTTACAATAATTAACTTGTATTTGTGAATTTCACAATCTGAGATAAGAAATGACAACACATCGTAAAATCCAGTCACTTTGAACTTCGAACCGAAATCAAACATGAAAAAGGATTTAACAATTTATGGTAAACATGTGTCATAAGTTTTGTATTAAAGTATCGTCGGACTCATAAACTTCTGAAAATGTGTCGAACACTGGTGTTTAGATATTTACAAGGAGAATAGCAATGCATAAAACAATTTCCCTTCACTAAATTATTATATGTAAATGTCACTGAGTTTAGATATTAAATAATAGGTTGTACCTAATAACTTCAGCAAGTGTAATTGAACTGTTTACATGGAGTCCTTGAATGATGATTGAACTGCCGAAATAAAGATACTTAGCACAACCAAAGTTCGCTTTGTTTCACTATAAATATGTACTTCTTCAGCGCACTTTGGTTTAAAAGATCAACGTTGGGTTTGTACCAAAGCGCGGTACCATGATGCCATCTGTTTACACAATAGCAAACAACTGCAGTGTCTTAATCACTTTGGTTAAAGACATGTTACAGTAAAGTGACTTGATATACATGTAATGTGATTACTGAACTAAATGTGTCCGTTCACATGCCAGTGAATTCGTTCGAAACTCAGCATGTTTATAAACAAACACGTGGCTATAGTGTTATTGATTCTCCAACAAACTACGGACATTACGTGTTTTCCTTTCTGAGCACTCACGTTTGGCCAACATTACTCACACAAACAGCTATTGTGTTATTAGGCTAAACTATTTATAGAATTGGCGATATATCAATTGCGCGTTACATTTTATAAAATCCAGCGTCTCTCGAGTGGTTACGGTTTAACAGGTTTTTAGCTCACTTGAGCACAACGTGCTGATAGTGAGCTTTTTGGATCATCTTTTGTCTGTCGTCCATCGTTAGTCGTCAATATTTATCGTCCAATATTCATGAAACTTGGTCAGAACATGTGTCCAAATAATATATTGGACGAGTTGGAAAACGGTTCCAGCTGGGTTAAAAACATGGACCCCACGGGGCGCACAGTTTTCTTTATATGGATATAGTGAAACCTTGTTAACTCCCTAGAACCACATTTATAGTCCAATCTTAAAGAAACTTGGTCAGAATATTTGTTCTAATGATATCGGGGCTGATTAAAAAAATATTGTCCTTTGAAAAAAATGGCAGCCTGGGGGCGAGGCACTTTTCCTTATATGGCTATTGTAAAACCTTGCAAACACTTTAGAAGTCACATAGTTCAATCTGTATAATACTTGGTGGAAACATTTGTCCTAATGATAGATTGGCTTGTTATTTCGGGAACTCTAGTTATGGAAACTAAAATAGTGCATAAACCTTAAACCAAATAATAATTTGAATCCACAAATATTTGCCAAAAACAGTGCGAAAAAGAAGCTGGGCACATCACGACGATTAATCAATCGAAAGCAATGTGTTTTTTTTTTGTAAACAATTTGGCTATTCTGGTTTTCTATACAAAATAAACACACACTAAGTGGTACTAGTCATATTACAAATATGTTTCATTCAAGAAACTTGTAATATGATGATAATGGACACTTTAGTTTTATAGTTAAATCTGTTCCACTGCCAAACAGAAGTTGTAAAATGATGGACACTAAAGATTCACTGTTTTTTACCACAACTGTACAATATAAATGTAAATACGCGTAGAGTAAAGCGACCGCGATCTGTTGCTTGTTATCAACGCCGTCGCCTCAAATCCGGATGTAGGTTACACATTTCACTGCGCAAACTCTCCATGACCTGCAAATGTACTTTCTTTAAAATAAACGTTCACGTACGATCGATTCGGAAATTAATGGCACTGTCGATGCGAGTGTACATGTAGATATGCATAATGAAGATATATTAACCTTATTTGCTTATAATATATGCGATAAGTAAACATTAACACATCCTTATATGTTGTCGGTCGCTAATGTCCCGTGTATTTAGTGGCATTATTTGGCGCCGCACTGGACTGTGGTGGTCAAGTTGGAATGATAATTGTGTATGTCATCTAATGGGTTTGGTTATTATTTTGTTTGATGTGTTTTGACATTTGTCGTAAAAATAACGATCTTTGTTTACATGCTATAAAACAATTGTATCGTCCATGTCGTAGAGCATATATTACATGCGGGCTGTCTTTAATAAACATAATGTAATGCTAATATAATATAATACTGCATGCTGCTCTATAAACTCGATAAAATAACCAAACACTCGTCGGGTGTGTATAAGAGATGAGAACATTTACAAATAAAAATGGTTAATTATCAATAGGTTTGGCTTAAAAAGGATGGGTCATAAAAAGGTCAGTCATAATAACAGTTGAGCATACAATGAATGAGCAATAAAAAGGATGAGGCTTAGAAAATTGTAACGGACGGAAACGCATATTTTAAAGGGGCCTTGTCAAAGGTTTTGGCAAGCATTGACTTTTGTAATTAAACGCTTTATATTGATAAATATAAACATTGGAAGAAGCTCTAGTAAAAAATCAAGAATAAAATTAAAGAAAGAAACAAATGTAGCCCTCAACTGGGGGCGAACCACTGACACCTGGAGTTAAAATATATCGCTCAGATCACTCGGCAATCCTTACTCATACAATGCTTGATGTATTTTTTATACTTTATATAAGAAATGCTCGTAGTGTCACAAAATTTAACGATAACAACAAAACTCTCCAAATTATTTAATTGTTTCGCATTACAGCGCTTTATAATTGTCAGGTTTATAAATCTTCATAGCATGCATATAATTGATATTTAAGAGCATGGCAAATGTTCAGTATTACTGTTTCCTCACAAATATCATAACTACAACTAAAAGTTTGCGAATCTGAAACATTTTTTTTAATTTTGTAAATTTACCAAAACGTGAATAGATCCCTTTAATAGGGCAATATATCAACATCGAGGAGGGCTGCCAATTTGCTTTAATGCAATCCCTTAAACATCTAGCGCTTGTGCAAATAGAATCACAGGTTTGATTCCTTAAGTCGTACAAAACCCATGATAGTGAAACAAGTATGACTGACTTTACTATTCTAACCCGTAAAAGAATGTCGTTACTGTGATGTGTAACTTGAAAGTGAGATCCAAAAATCCAATTCAGTGCAAGAAGAGATCAACGATTTAAAATCCCGCTCCATGCGGAAAAATTTAATGTTATTTGGCTTTCCTGAATGCACTACACCAGAATCGAGACGCTCAGAAAATTGTACAAAATCACTCCACGACTTCATGAAATCTTCACTCAATATTGAGCATGCTGACTCTGCGATCCGCATCGAACGGGCTCATCGCGTCGGCAGGTTTGAGTCCGGGAAGACTCGTCCAGTAGTGGCCATGTTCAGCCACTTCCCCGATAAAGAACTTATAAAGCAAAAGTGCCGTGAAATTTCCAATAATGATCAGAACACTTTTTCATCCGAAACTTCCGGTACTCCGAAAATCCGGTGCAGTGACCAGTTTCCGCCCGCCATTCAGGAGCGGTGCCGTAAGCTGATCCCAACCATGATCAAGGCCAGGCAAGACGGCAAAACGGCTTATATATCATATGATAAGCTGATCATCAACGGCCAGGCCTTCACCGTGGACACCGTAAGCTTAGCCGGATACAGCTAGGATGGCGACCAGGAACAGCTCTCATTCTTACTCTGGAATGTACAGGGTATAAAATGTAAACTAAATGACTCTGATTTTCTTAATTTTTTATGTGATTACGATATTTTATTGTTCACTGAAACGTGGAATTCTAATATCACTAACATTGATTTAAGTGGCTATGTGAACATCAACTGTCACCGTCCGAAAGGTAACAATAAAGCTAAACGATTTAGTGGTGGTATAGCTGTGTATGTCAAGAGCAACTTGAAACAATATATCGATTGTGAAAATAGTGACAGCAAAGGAATTATATGGTTAAAAATATCAAAGTCATTAACACATTCTGAACAAGTTAAATATTTATGTCTATGCTACATACCTCCTCATGATTCAAGCTGCTATAGAAATACTAATTCCGAGCTATTTGACTTCGATTTTTTTTAGCATTTATCTAGTAGTGTTCGATTTTACAGCCAACTAGGTGATATATATTTAACAGGAGATTTTAACAGTCGCACGGGTATCTCGCCCGATTTAATCCCTGATATAAGCCTTGACCGTTTTCTTGACATGCCTGTCAATAGCTTATTTGTCAATAATCTACCGACTAGGCATAACCAAGATACACAGTGCAACTATTTTGGAAATAAATTACTCACTCTATGCAAAGAAAATGGTCTATGTATATTGAATGGTAGGAAGGAAGAGGGTAAATGTACTTTTCATTCTATTTTTAGAACTAAACCTGTGGCCAGTACAATCGACTACGTTGTATGCGATTATAACTGTTATGAATCTGTTACTAATTTACACGTACTTGATTTAACTGAATTCTCTGACCATTGTCCTATCTATTTTGATATGAAATGTAAATGTATTGTAAACAGCGAAAATAGCGCCTTCACTTATAAGTTGGCTTGGGATTCTTTTAAAAAAGAATCGTTTTTGAACTGTGTTGACTCGAAAAAAATATGTTTTTGATAGTATAACTTCGCAACTATTATCAGGTGAAAGTACAATTGATGAATGTATGTCCGAATTAGGAAATATTATCTATGACATATCAGCATCCTGTTTTTAAAAAGATGCTGTCCGTTTAAAAGTAATAGTTTTAAAAAGAAATGCCCTTGGTTTAACAATGATTGTAAAACAGCAAAGAAACAGTTTTATACTGCTAAGAAAACATTGTATCTTAATAATTGTGAAGATAACAAACTCTCATTTTTGAATGCAAGAAACCATTATCATAAAATTAAAAGGAGGGCCAAAGCTAAATATTTTTCCAAAGAAAAATCTAAACTTTCTGAGTTGAGTAAGAAGTCTCCTCGTAAATTTTGGAAATACATTAATAAATTTAAAAAATCAGTATCGACAAATGGCCAATTTAGTGAACATGAAATGCTTAATCACTTTGTTAACATTTCGAATACCCGTGAGGGCAATTTCACGCCCGATGAACATAACTCGGATAGAGTTAATCCTGTTTATATTGAACAGCTCGACTGCCCATTGACAATAGAAGAAATTACTAAGTCTATTAAGTCCATGCACCGTTTTAAGTCCTGTGATTTTGATAACAATGTAGCTGATTTTTATCGATGCAAATGAGATTATATCGCCATATTTGTGTAAAATATTTAATTACTTGTTCGATGTTGGATCTTATCCCATATCATGGACAAAAGGTGTAATCGTCCCTATTCATAAAACGGGCGACAAATCAAATCCAGCTAACTATAGAGGGATAACTCTTATTAATATTACTGCAAAGATTTTTTCCCTTGTATTACGAAATCGCATTAACAAATGGTGTGAGAATGAAAACGTTTTTGAAAGTTGCCAATTTGGTTTTAGAGATAACCATTCGACGACTGATGCAATCTTTCTTCTGCATGCAATTATTCAAAAAGTACTTAACTCAAAGGAAAAACTTTGGTGTGCGTTCATTGATTATCAACGTGCATTCGATACCGTTAACCATGATGCATTATGGGTTAAACTTGTTAAAGCCGGTATCAGTTGCAAAATGATTAATATGTTACAATGTATTTATAAAAATGTCCAGTCGTGTCTCAAGCTGCCTAACTTTTCAAAGGCAAATAATGCTAATACTTCTTACTCAGATTTCTTTGAAGTAACAATGGGCTTGAAACAAGGGGAGCCACTCTCGCCGATATTATTTATCTTATTTATTAATGACGTTTTTAAAACCATCAATTTGGATGATTTAACTGGAAAAGATGTAGAACTTCTCTCTATGTACATGATTTTGTTTGCTGACGACATTGTATTATTCACGACAAATCAGCTTAGTTTACAAGCCCAACTAGATGCTATATATTCGTATTCAGTAAAATGGGGCTTGAAAATAAATGTCAATAAAACAAAAATCTGTGTTTTTGAAAAACGTAAAACAGTTGTAAATTTTGAAATAAACTTAAGTATTAATGGAGAAAGCATCGAAACTGTCGACGATTTTACTTACTTGGGCATAAATTTTACCTATACAGGAAACATGAAAAACGCTGTTAAAATGTTACAGGACCAGACTCTTAAAGCCTATTGTAGTTAATTATCTATTTTTGATAAAGTGCAATTAGACATTAAAACCAAGCTTTCATTATTTTACGCCATGGTCGTTCCAATTCTCCTGTATGGCTCCGAAATCTGGGGTGTTTATAACATAAAAGATGTTGATAAATTACATGTGCGATTTTTGAAAAACCTCCTCGGCGTCAAACAGCAGACTCCAAACTATGCTGTCCTTGGTGAATTTGGTCGTTTCCCCCTCTCTATTTTATGTAAAGAAAGGGCGATACGCTTTTGGTTAAAAATTATGAAAAATAGAAATTCTCCTATCTGTAACATATACTCCGATCTGTGTAACACTGGTAGCAGTGGCTGCTGGGCCAACAGAATCAATACCTTGATTGACCATTTAGATTTTAACAATATTCGTCATAATTTCAATTATGATATTAACTACTTTCCAAGCTTGAAAAATAAACTTAGAGATATTTTTGTTCAAGAATGGAAGGGAACTATTCAATCAATGTCTAAATTACAGCAGTATTGCTTATTCAAATCTGAATTTGTCTGTGAAAAGTACTTATTAAAAATACAAAAATATGACCTGCTGAAACAATTTGCCCGTTTTAGACTATCGTCGCACCATCTAGAAATTGAAGTTGGCAGATTCCAAGGTATTGATCGCGATCAGAGACTTTGTCGATGCTGCAATATGAACGTTGTTGAATCTGAGTATCACTTCCTACTTTGTTGTGTCAATTATAGACACTTAAGACTGAAATTTATTGGACATATCTCTTGGCCTACCTTAAATTTATTCCAAACTACTATGACATCGAAAAAAATAAATAAAATATTAGGAATTTGTAAATACCTAAAAGAAGCTATGTTATATAGAAATAATACCCTTACTGAACTATCTGTTCCTTAATCCAAAGTATATCAACGTTTCGTTACATAAATAAATTTTATGTATGCATGTATATTATGCTTGAATATGTATATATGTACCTTGTTGTGTGTGATGATACTACTTAACCGTTCTTTTTGTCTTTGCCATAATTATGTTGTAAATGGCTAAAGGCATGTTTTTATTGCCGATTGCCAATAAACTTTGAAACTTGAAACTTGGTGTAAAACATACCCTTCATGACAAATCACAACCAGTCTTGCATATTATTAGTTGTACTTTCTTCATAAACAATGCAATAAAACAGTTTATCACCTGCCATATCCTGTTTCCCATGTAAGATAATTATTACGAATATTTTTATCTTACATATGTGTAATATACTTTTTAAGCGTTTTCATTGGCTTAGTTTTCATTCGATTGACCAGATCGCATTTTGTTATTTTGCTGAAATGACGTTGCAATGTCAAATGACGTCACGAAATGTAAACAACATTCGGGATTTATCATTATGTTTGCGTAAATATATATTTAATTTGCTCATTTAAAAGCATGTTATAAAAAAGAGCTTACACTCGTTGTCATTTCATACCATATTTTATTTAACTCGTCCAGGAAATTCGTTAGTAAGCTCGCCGAAGGTTTGCTTACTAACAAAATTCCTGAACTCGTTTAATAAAATATGATATGATATCACAACTCGTGCCAGATCCTATATGTATGAGTCATTACACTTAAACTGGGTTTCCGTCGACTTCGTTCAAATTTAGTCATTCGTATAATGATTAACGAAACAGGTATTACGTCGAGGCAAATTATCATGTTTTATATTGGTTTATTTGTATCTCAATATAAATAATTAAATGGCGCCCTAACATTCATGAATAGCAGTTAAGGATTGAATATAGTACTATGGACTGGAACAGAAAAAAAGAGAGCACTGCTTTAAATAAAGTTGTATCGATATCTTTAATTATTTCTTGTATTGGTGTCGTCGTGTGCTATACATACAAGAAAGCCGGTTGTCGTTTTAGAGATTTATTTGTGGAAATTGAAACAAACTAATATATATATATATATATATATATATATATATATATACCTTCGCATACGTGTTACACAAATATGTCTAATAATATCGTACTATTATTGAAAAAACCGCTATAACTGTGTTCATTACCAATCTTTATCACATTTCGAATACTCTAGTACAAACAATTTGCAAGTTGACTTATTTAAAAAATAGGATAATGGAATATATAAAACAGGATTAAACGAAGGCAAACTCTTAAATAAGGCACGAATATTCAGACAAGTAGTCGATTAATGAACACCTTTATTCAAGATGTGTTATTCGGATGTTGTCTGCGCTCCTTTGTCGTCGTATGACTTCCAATTACGCCGCTGAAATTGTGTCCGGATTCTCCGAAATGGAACCGATACTGTCTTAATACGATGGTGATTAGATGACAAACAGTGTGGCTATCCAAAGACGAGCTAGGTTTTGTATTGATTCGCAGCAGAAAATTCGCTCACAATCATACCCGTTTGGGCATCAATAGCTAATTGTATAAATCTGGATAACTCTTATCCAGCGGTTAACTTTTGGTTATCTTCAATTTTATGATAAGATAACCAAAAGTTATCCGCTCGATAAGAGTTATCCAGATTTATGCAATTGGCTACTGGTGAACAAAAAAAAAACTTTTCGAGAATTTCATTCTACTTAACTACTTAAAGTTACATTATCTCGTTGTGTCTCTTCAATAACGTTCTTAACACTGAGCTACATCTAACCATTTTCATTGTGTTTTTTTTACACAACAGACCGACTATTTGATGGTACTTTGCATATTTTGTTTCAGGAAAACATAATGATGTATGCGATTTGCTGAACAATATATACTTATTATATGTAATTACACGTTATCACCCTTTATATTTTGAATTATTGAAAATAATCTCGCAATATCGCATCGTAATCTGAAAACGTCACATCGGCGCTCACTAGTAAGAAATCCCACATATATTTCTACAATTTAATATATGGATACATTCAAAGAATTAGCATATAAGTCATATAATGTGAAACACAACAGACCGATGAAAATATGAAAGTTTGAGTCAAGGGTCCTTGATCAACATTACAGACACCTCCATGGGCAAACTTTACCTTGCTCTGAAGAATTGAGTGAGTGTCTTGACATGACCGCAGCAATAATCGCAACATAATTAATAGTTCAATTGTGCACTTGTGGACACTTAAGTACAACTTAAGCACACTAGAGCCTTTAAATAGCAATGTAATGGAGAAAGATTATAGAGAATACTATGTTAGTGTGATTGTGTACTTAAATTTATCCCACGAGTGAAGAAAGGTTTAAATGGCGAGGCTTGCCGAGCCTTGTAAGCCTTTCTGAGACGAGTGGGATAAATTTAAGTACACAATCACACTAACATAGTATTCTATTTATCCTACAATATTGTTTAATTTAATTTATTCCTAAAATAAAAGTACAAACACATTAAATTAACTGAATCTAACATTGCGTAGTAATATTAATTGTGATCTTTCCCGTTTACGGAACTCGAAATAGTCCTTAAGAATTCCACGCAAAAGAAGAGTAACGAGACAAAATATCGCTATACGCCTCGATTCAAATTTAATCAGCCTTCCAAATGTAACACACTCAAGTAGAACACAAACGGTTGTGTTAAAGTACAATTCTTGTTTCACCACTGTAAAATACCAAAAAACAAACAATTTACAAAATGTGTAGACACCTACCGTGGCTACGTGAAGCATGATTCAGCATTTATCCCCGCCGATATTGTTAATTTTAGTCTATAAACAACTCTTCTTTTTACACACTTTTTACCTTCTGACATAAAATTATTGTTCTACTCACCGAAGTTGTATAATAACCATGCATGTCCATGCTTATTTTCGTAATGTTTAATTTATTTGCTTCCATGACGAGTTAAAATTCTGGACAAATTTCTTCATCGCCATCCATCTTTTCCATTTCAAAGCACTGTATGTAAGCAGGCAATTCTTTGTGGATAGACATTCTTTGATCGAGTGTCAAAGGAACGACTTATTCATCAAAGAAATTACCCTTTTAATTCTACATCGATTAGCTTCGAACAGTTAAAGAACAATTCACTGACACTTCTTAAATTTAATCCATCAATTGTTCAACAAAACATCGCGCTTTTCGAGTACATTTGACATTTTAACGAAATCGAAAATGTAGTTTCACCAGTTTCATTCCAGTTTTATATCCAAACACTGTTATTCACATTAATAATATTATAATAATCCATCGTAAACACAAAAATAAATAACTGTTAAATAAAAACCCTCCAAGTCCGAATTGTTGTTTTCCTTAAATGTGGCTGGGAACGCAATTTTGACTATTCTGGTCAAAAAATGACTTTTTCAGTTAAGCATATATTATGAAAGTGTTACATCTTAATAATCAAAATCCGAAATTTGAGCATCCAATTCCTAAAAATGACGAAGTTATGTCAGTTTTTGTGTATCATGTCACAAACGCCGAATCGCGCCGTTTTGTATGAAATGAAGTTTCAATTCAATGGGTATCATTACAGGTTATGCTGATCAGTTTGTGTTGATTCTAACTCCATTGGTTTCGCGTATGTCGATGAACATAACTGTTTACAAAGTACATAATTAATTGTATAATTAAAAACCATTAAAATTATGGTTGCCATGGAGACAAAAAAATATTTATTACCATTTTAAAGAATTTAAGACGACAATTAACAGCAAAATCAACAAAATAAGTTCTGGACAGATATAGAACCTTGTGAACATATTCATAATATTAAAAATGTATGCACATTTTCTGGAAAAAGGCGTGTATTCAGAAATTGAACATTTTGTTTAGCTTCAAACTTGACACAAACAAGAATAACTGCTCATGATACAATGTGTGTTGTGCATCTATACTGCCATATATATATTTTTTCACTTTTCTTTTGTTTTTTGTTCAACGATATATCAAATTAATGAGACAACATTAGTTAAATTAACAGTTGCTTTGGAAACAGTACATTGTCAATTGCATATACATGATATTTGTTATCAACAATTTATTTATAGTCAATATATTGTCAAACTTAGCATAAGTGCAGATAGAAAACAAATCCACTCATTGCATAAGGGGGTCAAAAACATGCTTTTCAACTAAAACAAAATTAAAGCAATAAGCACTACATATGTAATGTCACACGTCACCATAGATTGAAATTTGCACAACAAAATGTGTGTTTACTGGTAAAAAAATAATATACACATAACATGAAAACATACATTTACATCACATATCTTGATGTCAATATGACCTACAACTCGGTTATATTTTTAGACTACAAACTAGGCATGCAATACAGTGTATTTATTTTTATGTAACGAATATTTTATAGTGAATATCACTATGAGAGAGTTAATTATCATTACTCATAAAATAGAGTCAATGTATTTGACTTAGTGTGCAGAATAAACAAAAATGTATACAAAGTACATTATATTCCATTATGATTAAAATACTGTAACTTGCTAACTATGTTTTCTTATGGATAACAGTGTGATTAAAAACATCAAAAGATACGCAAAGTATATTTTAGGTAGTACAAAATCGTGCATATCAATCAAAATTTATTTGTGTTATTCCTTGATAAAAATTATCTGTTAAGTCTAAAATAAAAAATATATGTTCAAAAAAGTCAATCACAACACACTATGAGCACAATATATTGTCCATATTATCATCCATTAAATGTCAAAATTGACAGTAAGATGTAAACTTGGTAAGCTGAGGTTGCACCAGCATTGGAAAACTTCATATTTGAAGATCTGCAATTATAAAAAATATATAAATGATGTGATTCCGTATAAGCAACCTTCTGCAAACATGTAAAAAATACATCACACAATGGAGACCACCTACATGTCCACAATTTATTGCAATTACAATCAATATGATATGCAATCTTTTGTCCATTTATATTTTTCTTTTCAAACTTGATTTGTGTGAAAATAACACAAACAATTAATAATCAATTTTTATTTCGAATTCAAATATTCTTGCTTCGTTCAAAATTCACTCTGAACCCTCCAGATATGCACAGAGAACAGAGCATAGTAAATGTTCTAAATTAAAACATTAATATTAAGTATAATGCTTTTAAATTACTTGATCGAGCATACATGTATTTTATACAAGTATTTTATTAGTTATGTAATTAATACAATTATGTATGATATTATTTATTAATTAATTATTAATTTTATTATTAATTGTTTTCACCATAGTATTGAAAACAAGGATTACCTAGCTGGTTACATGCTAAACTCTTCCTTGGCATTACTGCTTCATCAAGAGCATAATCTGTTTACAAATCCATCCTGTAACAGAATACATTCTTTAAATACATATTTCTGTGTTTTTAACAAAAGATCCTCATAACTTTGCATTGGATAATCTTTTTTTAATTACAGGATGCTAAACGCATATATGGTAAAAATGCAGAGTGCAAGTCATATGATACCTGATAATAATGAGCACTTGTTTTGGTGTTGGCACTTTTTGGTTTGCTCGATCTGTATTTTTAGCTGAAACACATGACCGATAGGATGCAACGTAAGAAAACAATTAATACATTTTCTATTTCATCATGAGCACAATCATTAATATGGACATCCACAACTTAAAATTCTGACAAGAATAGAAACATTAAAACTTATACTCAAAAACATCATCAAATAGAATAAATCACATTGCTGACACTTTCAGTGTGTTCTAACTACGAATGGCAAAGCAGAATCAGCAAAAAGTTATAACTGTCATTACATGAAAGTTCAACAACAAAAGATCAAATTAAAAGTTTGTTACATTTTGACAACTTTCGCCCAGTTTCGGGTTTCGGGTAAAACAGAGAAAGAAGTATAGTCTTAAATCTTCATTTTGACAGCCAAAACGACTCATACAGACACCGTGATTTTTTCAATAGATTTATTTTACATTAAAATCCATCCACACAGACAAACTTTTATATTGGTTGAAAAAAAAACAACACTGAAAAACTAAGAAAAACCTACCTTGACAAACGCAGGAATTTTATCCGAAAATTAGCAATTGCCAAAACCCATTTCCAAATCTACCCTACTGTATTCATTGTTATATAAGCTGAGGTTAATTTAAACCATAAAACATAAAAATAAAACGGTAAATTTTAATTACCCGCAATCAACAATCATGCTTTAGGTTTTACTTAAAAATAAAACTATTGTTAATTGCCAAAAAATTGGTTGACAAAGTACGCGAAACGGTAGTGGCGTGCCCACGGTAGTCACAATTTAAAGTCGTTTTTCTCGGAAACGACGTCATCGCCGGAATAGTCAAAATCGCGTTCCCAGCCACAAATACAAAGCGTCTAGCTAGTTTTGTCATCTAAATTACGTCACATGAGATACGTCATAAATTGCGTAATCAATTCAATGAAAATATAAGTACGGAAAGATGGTTCTTCATAAATTTTAGCGAAGGACCAACATAGTATGAATCATTGTATGACTCAAAACATGTGCCCATCTATAGTTTAGTATACACGTAAGATATATATCATCTAAATAATCCATCGTATACACACACACTCGTTAACTCGTTAAACGAATGCGTACCCAATGACCTGAATGACGCAATCAGGGGTGAAAGGCCATAAAAAGTAGTCCCTATGTAGGTGTTCTAAAAATATCTGTGGGATAAACCTTATTTAAAAATATCCGTGGAGAAAACCTTATCTTTTCTTTATGAGTCGTATTTGTTCTATTAAATCATTTAGCTCTAGGATAAAATAAATTAAACTGACACCAATATTGGTTTATATGTAACATTATATAAGATATCATACCAAACGAAACTTGGCTAGATTAATGTCGTAAGAATTAACCATGCAAACACAATGTTGCATGCGGGCAATTTAACTTACTTAATGCAAAGATCATAAGCATCGAGTTATCCCAACACAAAAAAATATGTGCTTTTATAGCATTCTTATCTCCTTTCAAATTAGGTTTGACTGTCGAAAGGCTAAGATCAAGACTATACAAATGTAATATAAAACTGTGTTCAAAACGACGTTTTGAATAAAGGGTTCCGCTTGATGCGCGTATTGTAGTTTCCAACTTGTGCACTTGATGGTATTCATTGAAATTAAAATTACTTCCAGGCTAAAATCGCGAGTAATCATCCGCTTACGGCTTACGTCTCTGTTGACCTATCAAATGTTATTAACATTCAACATCATGCACCTTTATTAACGAGAGTTTTCTTTGTAAAGTGCATCACGGTCCGACTTAAAACAGCATTTGTATATATTACTGACGTAACTCCAGATTTTTACAAATGTCGCAATAGTATGACTTTCAATATTCATAAATGTTAACACACTCGGTTACTCTTCAATACATTATAAGACGAACATTAATCAAAATCTAATAAGGCGACGTAAACCAATAAAACGATCCATGCTTTTGCGCGTAATAACGTGTTTACAAACGTGGTCTGATGCCGCTAGTCTGGGAATCCGTTCGAACAACATTGCAGCGCACGTGCAAATGACAAAACATCAAAATATGTCGCTATCTGCATGTATCTTGTTAATGTTTCGCGATTTCAAGTTTATGTAAATCTTTTTTGAATACGGAAAAAAAGAACATTTTATGTTTAGGTGCAACCAACGTTCAGGCTTCCCTACAAGGAGCTTTATGAATACCAACCCTGTACAACAAATCGACTTCAAGCATGTAATACTCAGTACTTACATTATTATCAAGTACATGTATGTAATACCATCTGAACTCCACAAAGATAAGCATCATGTGTAAACCGATGATATATGGAACCCATGTCCTCAATTTTGATTGAGGCGAAGTAATGCCGTAATGAGATTCAGCGTCCCAAGTATTCATGCAGCATCAGTTATAGCCTTATAAAGCACCTGTTTTGCATCACGATACGTAACATCCCATAACCTCTGGGTCGAGCAAATAAACCACGATTATCGCAATTATCGCGAGTATCGCATCCAAGTTGGATATTAGAATTTGTGTATTGTATATGAATGTTATTTCAAAGTTGTTTTCAATGGAAACCATCTTTTTACTTTAAATTTATCATACATAAAAATAGATAGTTCATTGATAGGAATGTGAAATGCGATACGCAGTGTGAGTTCATTGTGCATTCTAATTTTAGTGAATATGCATGACAAAAGAGATGTCGCATTGATTGTATTTCCCAAACCTGATGTTCCGTCGAATACATTTATTACCGGGAACACTATGGTGTCCATGCTGTTGCACGCAAGTCAGGTGATACAACGATGTTCCTTTTATCTTTACACCAGATGCCTGACTGCAACATAAAGCGCCCCTTGCCAGGTTTTCTAATTAAAGTTATTAAAAGATGCTGAATCTGTATCGTTTTCCGAAAGTTGTTCATTTTTCTCGTTTCATACAATAAGTGTGAGTCTGTTTTACAATCCAAAAAGTTGTAATAAATCCCTACTGACAATATTAACAAGTATTAAAAAAATGAAAAAAACGACCGTTGAAAAAAATAACAGCCAGCATTACCGGCTTCTTACTTTTTACATTAAACAAGCCCGCTTTGACGATTATCCCCGGATATACATTCATATCATGATAACATATACGCAGTGATATGGAATTCGGATATACAACGGAAATTATGGTATGCAATTCTGATTATTATTCTTTAAGTATAGAAACGTAAATCATAGCATACACATTATGTCGATAAATGATATCAATATAACAAAATCAGCGCACACAATAAACAAGAAAATATACCAAAAAATAGCATGTAATAATAAGAAATTTTTAATAGCAATGATGCAACAGAAAAATAAATTATACATGTTTCGTTTTTAACATTCCAAACTATATATAAATGTCGATGCTATATAGATACGTTTAGCAAATTTTGATGACATATTTTTTATTTAATAATTCAAGGTGTTATATGATAGCCTTATGTTGAATGTCGATCTCAGATCTCCATAAATTGGACGAATACATTGAAGATGAACTTCAGATTCAATCCTATCTGTAGTGCATACTTAACACTTAAGATCATTGACGTTAAAATTATTGAATCTTCCTCTTTCAATTACTAAATCAGACGAAAACAATCGGAATCTACTCTATGCAATTATATGCTTTTCATAACATATACAATTCAAGTAGGTTTCAAACTATAACTTCCGCACGTGTTGACAAGTCAGATTAGTCAGCAACATAACACCACTTTAATAGTTTTAAATATCTTTAAATATTTTACAAATAGCCATTTTTATGTAAATCCGTCGAGAAGTTTGAGTTAACTTGCAAAACTAGTAGGCTACACAACCGTACAGATTTAGCATCTTTAAAAGGACTGTGTAACCCTAATCCCTTCAGCAGGATATACAGACATTGCCGTAAACAAGTCGTGGCGACCGGGTTGCCTTAAGGAATGCTATTTTAAAAGGGCCGGTTGAATCATTAAGCAACCATGTGCATGGTCTGAAAAATAATATAAAATAATGTTGATCACTGATCTTTACATTTAACAATCCACACAGGCATTGCATACCGAAGAATTTACCAAACAGAAATCCCCGGAAATTTTACCTATTTTGAGTCGCTAAATTTGATCACGATTATTAATTGGGAATAACGATTAAGAGGCTCAAAAACATGTACCAATAAAACACGCTGTTTTAGACATTCAATGCTCTATGTTGCATAATCAAAAGGAGAAAGCACGCCGATCTGAAAACGAAACAAGACAAAACAACTAGTGAAAGACAACACAATTGTGAAATGACAGAGTGAGTATTTGCATCGTACCGTAGCTATCTAATTCGTCGTAAAATGACATCAACGTCAAACATTTTGCAGATAACCAATGATATTAATAACACATTGATCATATTTGCTCTGACAACGTTCTGCATATTACACATATTAAGGTCCATGAACTGCAGTGGAACAAGGAACACTTCCAAGTGGACCTGGCCGCTCACATGTGTCACAGATATGCATCACTCCGTGGTACCCCGACGACGAGGACACACAAGTACATTGAACAAACACAAAGGGTTTATTAACGCTCGATTAAGGACTAAAATATTCGGTATTATTAGATTTTTAATACCAATAGAAAAGACGAGTTTCAAATTCCCAATCTTAGTGATTATCACGACGCATTACTTTATCGATTAATCCAAAAATAGGCTGGCGATGCGCAGTTTTATAAGGGTTATACTGTCCTCATATATTTAGCGGTCATTTTACGTATATTATCAATGCATCACTACATGTACTACTTGGAAATTAAAATTCACTTAAACATAAAGCAATTTGATTGATGCCATTATATTAGTGAAGTGTCGCTTAAAAAATGTAATTCGCACTAGTTTTTTTCAATTCGACTGGCAGTCTATATAGTGTCGCCAAAACTGGTCTTATACATTTTTAGATCATTATCAAAACTAAAATCTTGAAATCTTGTGCATAATTGGAGCGTTCCCGTTTCAATTACGGTATCAACATAGTATCGTACAAAGAAATGCTAAAATAGAAAAATTTAAAAATCGATAATTATATCACATACTTCTTGAAATTATGTTTTTAATAAAGCAATATTTAGGAATAGTTTAAAGTAGATAAACATGTACTTAAGACAATAAATCTCTGGTGCTCACAATGCCATTTTACTGCACGGAATGACAATTACAACTAATTTGAGGAGGGTTTATGCTATATACTTGTTCGTTTGTATTTATTTTTCTATTTTGTTTTAGATTTTTGTTCACTGACTAGTAATCACATTTTATCAATGAAAATATAGTGTCAAGCTTTTCAATATCGTGAGTTTCAATATATCATTTGTGCTAGTTATTTACTACTTGATGCAATTGACGCCTTTTGTATGCCCGGTATTTGATATCTCAACAATTTTACTAAGTCTTACCACACTGGAGCAAAAGAAAATTGGTCAAAACAAGTAAATGTAAAAAAATATATCCTTTACTTATTTCTATTAAAACACAACAACATAGTTTATCATCGCTATAAACAAACTATAAACAGTGAAACATTTATACATACATATATATGTAAAGCAAAACATTATTTCCCTTCTTAATCCAAGTGTTCGTTAATTATGTAAGCTTCAATGAAATACATGGTTGTCAGTTTACTTTGAAAAAATGATGCATTATATTTGTTAATGTTTTAATTAACAAAGCATAGTTATCATCAGTCATGTTCTAAATCAGTGACTGGCAAACATGTTACAGAATATAAAATAAGAATCGGAAACATATCCTTATAACAATCTGAATTACATTGATATGATAAACGACAAATTAAGTAAAATTTTTTCTACCGAACGTTATAACGCATCTTTAGGTAATCCAAGCTTGCACATCGCCAGACTTATTCTCGATACGTTTTATCGAGGAAGGCAAGTCTTGCAGTACTTGATATCGGGTAAGAGAAAGTAGTATATTTATTGCTAAATACACTCAAATTACTTGGTAACACACGATTTACTAAACAACTTTCTTTTTTACATGAATTCTTTAGTTTTGTCAAATATTGAAGATTTAGCAAAAGATAAATTGTACATCGTGTAAACAAGAGTTTAGTGTTAATTATATTGCTTCATACCATTATTTAACGGAAAATGTAAATGTGTATTGTTTCAATTAATTATGTGTTCTTTTTCTATACTTTTTATACTGACTCATGTTACTAACATGCTGTACTAGGTACACACATGTCTTCAATATTTTAGACTTAACGAATATGTATGATATGCTTAAAATTAGGATTGCAAAATTCCTGTATGTTTCTTTTTTTCTAAAATTGTTCCAAGTGACAGGTAAATTCCTCTAAATGAAATCAAGCATTTGGACTTACGGTTACAAAAGAAACTTTATTTATGTATTATGTATTTTGAATATGATATTTAATATGGCGTTCCACTATACTAAAGAGTCCACAATTGTGCTACGTTATTGTTCCAGCTTTTGTTGTTCATGTGCATGATTCATAAACGAACAGCAATTGTTTCTATAATACCTGTAATAAATACATACAAATAATTATTCATTTAACATTCATATTAATGTAATGCTTACATAAAATCATCAATTTTGTCAACGTAATTAAGTTTTGAATGGACAGCATATATTGAATTCTCTTTACTTCTCATCGCATACATGTTCAAACTTTTTTGTTATCGATATGATCAGTACTTTCATTGCATAACGGAAACAATCACAAATTGAAAATAAGCTTAAAAATCAAATGTAAAATATTAAGAAAGTAGAAGAATATTATAAATTCCAAAGCGAATAAGGCCTATTTCATGTATACATTCATTCATCACTCTGTTTGAGACTAAAGGGTATGTATTGTTTTTTAAAATGAACAAACCTTGTGTATATTACACCACTTTAGAATAAATACGTTAAACGAAGTTTTTTAACAAATTGTCGAATTGACATTTTCAAACCTTTTGTTACAGATGCAGAACATATTAGAGTACTATAAAGCAGGCAGCGAATTGCCGATGAAGACGTAGACACATTAGTCGTGTATTAACGTCATTTGAAATGTAATGCGCGTAACAAATGAATAATTGGGAATGGCTCTCGTTATTCTGTTATATTTTGTTTGAAACGTAGATCACTTTAGTAACGTATAAAGTACCTGCCACAATACCGTACCGATTGCCGAATGGTTAAGGCCATATACTTTTGATTCAAAGGCACTGGTCCGAGCCAGCATGCTCTTTTAATAAGAACTAAGTTTACAAAGCTGTATTTAAAATAGGATTTACCGCCTGGTCGACCCCGTGTGTTTCTTCCAGCTTAACAGGTTTGATATACGCATAGATAATATATATGAAAACTCGTGAACATCATCATTCCGTCGTTATTTCCTTGCAATTGACCTACTTTTCGACTTATGCAGAACGTAAAAATTCTTGGTTGACCCAAAATTACTATTTTCTCTAAAATTAAAAATACTTCCTACAAATCGTTTATACTTACATTGAAAATAATTTTGAATACGTTCAGCGTACCTACACCACCCTTTCTAATTTTGACAATTAAATTACTTTAAGACTAAGATTTTTTCTGGTCAAAATTATTCGTCAACCCAGAATTACACATTCTATTTAAGGCAAAAATTGATAGTTTTTTTGCGTAATTTTCAATTTTATTTTCTTATGTATGGTATTATCACCAAATACATTGCTAACAACACGCGAATTGAAAGCGTATGTGTGTTTTGCCAATTAAAAAAAGGAAACTATTGATAACCTTTTATTGGGAAAACATTTTCATTCTATAATTATGGACAAAACTGAAATGCTATCTGCAAAAACGTAAATATTGAAATGAAATTGAACACAGACAATGTTGTTTTTGCAATTTTGCAAAAACATATTATTATCTAAATTATCTTGAATTATCAGATCGAACTGGTAGTATTGATTTTAACATCCTGTATGAAGTGGTCCAATTTTAATTATTGTTTCATATTTGTTTTCATAAGGACAATTTCTACATATCTATGACAACATTTAACAAATATATAATTCACAGATTAAATACAATATATACAATTTCATACATAAACTGCAACAATTAAGCTTCAAGAACACAATCAGTAAAAAGGGCAGTCTATACTAATGGTATTATTAAATGCAAAGCAAATTTGCATAAATGGTTTTCAAGCGCACGCTAATTGCACCACATTTACCGTTTAATCGAATGACGTAATAATACATTTTCTTAGACAAGAAATTAACCATATTTACGATTTTTTCACATTCAAACACAACAGTATCGTTGTTCTTGCAGTAACAGTGGCAAGAATAAATCAATTGCAATTCATCAGTTACGTTGATGAAATCGTATCGCGAAAATATCATTACAGTTGACGTATAAAGAAAAATATTTACGAAATAAATTTGAACTAAAAGTCTAACCAACTCTTTAATTTTGAAATGTAAAATAGCATGGCGTACAGGCTAATATAGAGCATGGCACTAGGGTGCATCGTTTTGTAGTATCGATGAAATGTTTCCATTAATAATTTTAGTTAGTACAAAACAGATTTGTTACTTCATGGACAAATATTGTTGTGTTGCTCTTTTATATTTACATACAAAGATTACCTGCCACCACATTAACTTTATGTTGATTGTGTTACAACTCGTACATTAAAGCATGTCTAGAATAACACATATGGACATATGTTAAGACCCTGGATGGCATGCAACATGGTGATCTGACTTTATGATAGCCCACGTGTTAGAATATTATTTATCATAAAATGAAATCACTGTTTTAAATCAGCAATACATCGTCGTTTCGTCGTTTTATAGACATTAAAGGAATAATACTTAATTTTCACAACTATATATGAACAGTTTTCTTGAAGAAGATTACACTTCCAAAGTATTCTACCACGCAATACATATCAATTACCAACAGATAACTCCTTATATATACTTGTGAGTTACAGTTGCAAGTCAAATTGCTTTTGATATCTGCACTCGTTTTACATCAACATACTACAACATACATTCCATAGATCATTTATTCTCACCCCCTTCCATAATCATCTTCATGTTAACCCCAAACAAAATCCCCCGATTACGTCTGCGTAGCGCCTGCGTAATAACATCCGTCGTGCCGAGGTTGAGTCTGTTCTCGATTATCAAAACCAGCATCTCAAGCTCTATTTTCCTACCGCTGTACCATCCTAGTGGCTTAGGGTGAGCAATAAGGGGCTGTCGTATCTTTGGTAGTCTCAGAATGATCCTCGGTCCTTCTTCCATCAATTCATTAATAGTATCTATCCACGAAAGCTTCTGTTCATTCTCCAGAGCACATGCTTTCATCAGATTTCGCTCTGGAATCAAGTAATAGGACAGCTCTTTAGTCTCTATAGCAACTCGTAACGCATACAATCCTTTATTCAGCCAGTGAAACAGACTTCTTTCATGAAACAATGACTGCGAGTTATTTTCTGCTATTCATAATACAATGTTTTTCACCGTGAACGATGTAACCTCTTTTTTGTGGTTTTAAGACATCCTTCTTCACCATTTTTAATAGAACATATAGTTTAACCTGAGTGTCGTTAAGATTGTTTATTAGGGAGTTTTCCCCGGTGTTAAAACAAATTCTCCATTCAACATGTTCATAATCGCTGCCTTTAACCCCAACAGGAGTAACAAAAGCTCCAAGTGATACAATCTCCTGAACGACGTCAGGTGATGGCCAGTTGCGGTGTCTTGCCGCCCATCTTGTTAGGATGCTTGGGCAGTAGAAATATATTGCATCAACTATATCTTCGTGTGCAAAACCTCTAACTGTATCAGGCGTTGATGGTCCTGCACGTGCATGTAGTACTGTATCTTCTGGCGGTTTATCGTTCAACCACTGATTAACATATAAGTCACTGCTTAAAAGTCCGCGACCATTTCCATCATCACACAAGGCAATTGTCAATGTATTGCAGATATTTGTACCCTTTCTCTCTAGTAGCAGTCTACAGTGACCAGGGTAACTAATACGACTGCATGATCTAAATATGTTTGTCTCCTCAGGAACGCTTCTTGAATCAACACCTTCTTCTAAAGAGATGACATCATGTCTAACAAAAATAGAGTCACGATCACTCTCCAGGTAGCTGGTCAGACCCTCTGCCTTGCTACCAGTGGTGATCCACGTTGCACTACCACACATATGTGCAGTGTCAAGCCTGTCCTGAGCCTTGTAGGCGTCTCTCCTCGCCTGTCGGATGTGAAGTCCATAGCCCAGAATATTCATCAGAGTACATGTCTCTGCAGAGACATTTTCAAATTGAAACTGAAATGTGTTTATAAATTATATACAAAGTAATATACATGTATAGAGAATAACAGGTTTATGTCACATTTTGTAATACAGTAAGTGAGCCTAAGCAAACTATCGGCGAGCCCTGCAAAGTCGAATTTTTAGTTGTACCGAGCCTGATGTATTACATAACGATAGGATAGTAACCTGTTGTTTTTCTGTTTATCATACAGCCATCCCCGCATTATACAATAAATAATAACATATACACGCTTACGACGGTTAATTTTTAGCAGGAATTAACTTGCAGTATGACGTTTGACGCGTTAATTAAGACGTCACGAGAAGTCAGGCATAGCATTTGTAAAATACGATTTTGCTGTTCGTGTTGCTTTTTTCCTAAAATATAATACTTCCTTGAATCGAAGTGTTTGTTTTGTTGCATGTGATTCAATATTTAGGAAAATGATCACATACCTTGTTAAGAGTATTATGACGTACGTCCAAACATTGACTGATACAAACCCCTTTTGATACATATCAGTGTTATGGTATGTTAAACAAATCATAAGTATGCGTCTTCGTAGTTATTAAATGTCCAACTCAAGGATTTGAATATTTCAGGGACCTGTTCACGTTTAGGTAAACCGACAAAAATTTAAAAAGGTTGAGACTTGCAATTGTTTGCTGTAGTTAGGTAATTTGCGAAGAAGCAATAGTACTGAACATTTACCATGCTCAAAAATATCCATTATATGTATCTTCTGACGATTTAAAAACCTGAAAATTATAAATCGTTGCAAACGCGAAACGATTGAATATTTGGAAAGTTCGGTTGTTATCGTTTTAATTTTGTGACCTGGCGTGTATTGCTTATGTAAAGTATAAAATGCACAATCATCCATATAGGCATGGATGTCAGAGTGGTTTAAACTCTACACTTTTATTCCAGGGGTCGGTGGTTCGCGCTCAAATTAATAACAAATTTCAAAACATGCCAAAATCTGTGAACAAGTTCCATTTTTACAATATGTTATGAAATAAAAAAATTGTACTCATAATTGCAATATATTAAACCATATTCTATGTTGACATATCACTATAATTAATGATCGTTTTAGCAGAAACGCACTTAACTCGATAGACCATCTTACCAGATCATCACTGCTGGACACATTGCCTTGTCTAGGGACCCCTCGAAGTACATCACTTATTAGGCCTCCATCAGCCATTTATCCAGCGCTGCAGTTAGATTCGAGACACCAGAAAACATTAGTTTATATCATAATCATATGTTGACGGTATATGCATAATAATGTCAGTACAAATATTCAGTTGCTTTACATGAAATCAGGAGTGTTAATTTTTACAAAAAACGATCATAATAATAAATTTTTAATATGTAAACAGATCTGCATGGGCATGTATGCACCACCGAATAAGTGGAAATAAAACAAGCGAACTATCGTTATTATACTTCACGTTTGCTGTTGTGTTAAAGTTATATTTTCTCGAAACGTGAGAATATGTATGCATCCGCTCTTTTCCTTACTATGTTATATCTGCAGAAATGTATACTTACAACTCAAATAATAAGAATGCATTTGTGTTGATATTGCGTGCTTAAATTAGTTACTATCTGATGCGTTCAATAAAATATGCGTTTAATTGGCTGCATACCTCTGCGTTTATTTATCAATATATATCATGTCGAAGCCGTTCGAATTCATGTTCTTGTATGTTATGTTGACATATGCAATTATCTATAATAGTAATATGCTTAATGCAATGGCAGGAAATAAAATATTGTGTCCAAGGACTAGTGAGGAGAGCGTCCGTTTTGGGCCGATGATTTTGTCTCGCACGTGACCTTTACTGTAATGGCCGGTGGCATACCTAGCAGCTGTTATGATTGCCTTCTTTCAGACGGCAAAAACTTTACTGGAAAAAATAAATTAAGACTCATGTCTATTGGTAAAAATGTAACCCCCCCCCCCCTAAAAAAAAAAAACAACACAATACGAACGATGTGAAACGGTACTAGCAGTTGAGCAACTTTACAGCAGGTCGCTCTTTTGTAATGGCCAAAAAACAATTTACAAACGTTGAACATGATTAGCATTGGAATGTACGGTATACATTTGTAAATAGAATAGCAGTGCTTATGCTTCATTGGAAGTACAATAGGCCATAAACATACGTCATAAAGCGCTCACAGCATGTTTGGTTTTTACCGTGGATAAGTGGCACAATAAACACGATCTTACTCAAAGTTAAAATGTCAGTAAAATCAATAAGAAGACATGATTACAAATGTAAACGAAAATATGGTATCCTAAACTATTCTCCGTGAGTGTTGATGTATGACTTTCAACCTTTTCAAGAACAGTTTGCAGAGAAGCAAACATGCTTCCAGCCACTACTAAATCGTAAACAGGTTTATTTATTGATGCGGGGTGGTGCAATAAAATTAAGCAGTATGACCTATCGTGATAACCCCCCTTAAAGGGATCTTTTTACGGTTTGGTACATTGACAAAATTGAAAAATGTTGTATCAGATTCGCAAATTTTCGTTTTAGTTATTGTATTTGTGAAGGAACAGAATTACTGAACATTTACCATAGTCTAAGATAGCCATTATATGTATCTTTTGACGATTTGAAAACCTAAAAATTATCAAGCGTTGCAACGCGAAACGATTGAATAATTTGGAGATTTTTGTTGTTGTCGTTTAAATTTACGAAACTACGAAGATTGCTTATATAAGGTACAAAATACTTAAACTGTGTATGCTCGGCGGAATAGCCGAGAGGGCTAATGCGTTTTTACTTCAGACTAACTCCAGGACTCCGGGGGTCACTGGTTCGAGCCTTGGTACCGGCTACTTGTTTTCCTTTTTTTAATTTTATCCTTGATTTTTTACTGGAGCTTTTAAGATCCAATGTTAACATTTATCAATATAAAGCATATAATGCCAAACTTCAAAATATGCCAAAGTCTGTGAAAAGGCCCCTTTAAGAAACATAAACACATGCGTAGACAGCTGACAGAAAAAGGATTCTCCTTGTCACCATCAGAAACTGTGCGAATGTGCGGAAAGAAGATTTATATCATATATTAAAACACTATACCAGTAACGCATCGTATTTGTGTAAGTACTCATGAAGTCTGATTTTAATTGAAAAGCTATACATGATAATTTCTCTTAACCTCAGAGAAAAACCATAGCAGCAATCGTAAGGGGTTGATTATACCTATATTGCTCTTAAAATGAACGTTGACATGTGTGTTGAGTTAGTGGATCGGTTACGAACGAACGAAGATAACAATGATATAAGATTGGTTAACTAATTTTAGTTGAATTGTGTTTAAAATAAGTGAATCAATATCAAGTTGTTATGAAATACACAATGCGTTAGACAATAGCACTAACCAATTGTATAAAACTGGATACCTCCTGAATGAAGCAGATAACCTTGGAATAAATACTTGATTTGATAATCTGTTACGGTTATCGATTGTTTAAACTCTAAAAACCGAGCATGTGCTATTAAGACAATGTTTTGGATCTGGTATCTTCCTGAGACGAGTAACCTAAATTCAACTAGGTCAAGACACTAGCCTTTAATTCATTTGTTCTAACGTACTTTCCAGAAACATATTTAAATTATATACCTTTTATTTCGTAATAAACTACCAAAACAACCATTACCTGAATCAAAGCTTGCAAAGTTATATCGGATCGGTTTCTTATCTTTCAAAGAATATTTTCTTCCGCCATTGCAATAGTCCATATAGAAAGTTAACAAGACAATCGCCATATGCCTCTTTTCAAATTTATTCAGCATGCCAAATTTTACACAATGTTTGAAACGCTAATTCTTTTCTCTACAGACCAAACACTCCTGACGTTTTCGCCTTTCAAAAAGTGTACATGCGAGAACCAGAATTGCTGTTATATCAACCATTCTTCTAAAACATAATCACAAGTCAATGAGCGCAGAAACTCATTACATTTAGCATCGTATGTAACTGCGGACTTGGTACGCGTTTTAAAAGAAAAATCATTTGAAGAACGCAAAAAGTAACTGCGAAATCGCGATTTTCGTCAGACATTTACACAACCTATAAACATCAGTTAAGACGTTTTGCATCGAGTCAAACTTTGAACAATTCGAATCGATATTTAAGTCGCCCTACTTCTTATTTATCAGCTGCAAAGTAACATTACCGAAAAGGAGAGCTATTTCACCAAAAAAACTATGAAGCAAATTAAACTGTTAATAAGCGAATCATTTTGAGGGATGCTCCGCAAATAACACTCAATAGTTGTGTGTCCTTTTTGTCTGTCCCGTTCTGATTTTTTTTTCATAAATCCAACAAACGCGATGAAGCATATATTTTGTCTGCGATCTTTAATTATGTATTGTTCTTTATGTTATCGATGAAGGCTATACATTCATTCCGTTTCATCAACGAACTCGTGAAGGCACTGTAAATAAAATGCGAATTCATAAATATACGCATGTGTTAACCGATAAAATAAGTGACGCAGTCTGGTCCGAAATATGCCATTTCTTAACGCGACCTGTCAGTAGTCGTAAGCATTGATTAGTCTTCATTACTAATTCAAACATTGATAATAGGTTTTTAGAGTGTAATATTTCTAATCTTAATAAGAAGATGGTATAATTATTAATTGAAATGTATATAATATGTATGCGTTCATATCATTATTATGCAATTTTACAGTATGGTTCAACATCTTACTACACCAAGTACACATGAGTAACATTACACAATATCGCACCGTCCTACCAATACCATTGATTGATTGAGGAGAAACGTTAATGAATATGGGGCGATGTTTAAGTGGTCGAATCTTTACATAATTGTTTACAGTCCATAAATCCTATACATATATATGCTGCTGTTAATGATGATTATGATTACTTAATCAGGGTGACGATAACTATGATCAGGCAGCTGCTGCTGCTGCTGCTGCTGCTCCTGCTGCGGCTGATGATGACGATGATGATGCTGATGATGAAGATGCTGCTGCTGCTGATGATGATGATGTTGATGAAAAATGTGAAGAAGAATGAGAAAAAAAGGAGAAGATTATGATGATGATTATGATGATGATGATGATGATGCTGCTGCTGCTGCGGCTGATGATGACGATGATGATGATGATGATGATGAAGATGCTGCTGCTGCTGCTGCTGATGATGATGTTGATGAAAAAGTTGAAGAAGAATAAGAAAAAAAAGGAGAAGATTATGATGATGATTATGATGATGATGATGCTGATGATGATGATGATGATGATGATGATGATGATGGTGATGATGATGATGATGATGATGATGATGATGATGATGATGATGATGATGATGATGATGGTGATGGTGATGATGATGATGATGATGATGATGATGATGATGATGATGATGATGATGATGATGGTGATGGTGATGGTGATGTTGATGATGATGATGATGATGATGATGATGATGATGATGATGATGATGATGATGATGATGATGATGATGATGATGATGATGATGATGCGGAGGAGGAGGAGGAGGAGGAGGAGGAAAAGGAGGAGGAGGATACGCATTTTAACTTAAAACGGTCTACAACCTATTTAATGTCCTAAAAATGTCATCACAGAGAACTTCATTCAAATCCTTAGACGAGTAAGGACGAGTAAGATATATTCAAGTACTTCAAGACACTAGCCTTAAATACATTTGTTCTAACGTACTTTCCAGAAACATATTTAAATTATATATCTTTTATTGCGTAAAAAACTACCAAAACAACCATTAGCTTAATCAAACCTTGCAAAGTTATATCGGATAGGTTTCTTATCTTTCAAAGAATATTTCCATCCGCCATTGAAATAGAAAGTCAACATGACAATCGCCATATGCCTATTTTCAAATTTATTCAGCATGCCAAATTTTACACAATGTTTGAAACGCAAATTATTTTCTCTACAGAACAAACACTTCTGACGTTTTCCACTTTCAGAAAGTGTAGATGTGAGAACCGGAATCGCTGTTGTAATCATGCGTAGTCTATCAGCCATTCTTCTTAAACATAATCACAAGTCATTGAGCGCAGGAACTCATTACATTTAGCATCGTATGTAACTGTGGACTTGGTACTCGTTTTAAAAGAAAAATCATTTGAAAAACGCAAAAAGTAACTGCGAACTCGCGATTTTCGTCAAACATTTACACAACATATAAACATCCTTCTACAAAAACGGCCGCTATTTTTAACGACAGTTAAGACGTTTTGCATCGAGTCAAACTTTGAAAAATCCAAATCAATATTTAAGTCGCCCTACTTCTTATTTATCAGTTGCAAAGTAACATTACCGAAACGGCGAGCTATTTCACCAAAAAGCAAATTAAACTCTTAATAAGCAAATTATTTTTGAGGGATGCTCCGCACTTTAACACTCAAAAGTTGTGTGTCGTTTTTGTCAGTCCCGTTTCGATATATTTGTTTTTAATAAATCCAACAAACACGGTGGTATATATAATTTGTCTGCGATCTTTAATTATGTATTGTTCTTTATGTTATCGATGAAGGCTATACATACATTCCGTTTCATGAACGGACTCGTAAGGCACTGCACATAGAATGCGAATTCATAAATATACGCATATGTTAACCGATAACATAAGTGGCGCAGTCTGAAAATCGCGATTTTCGTCAAACATTTACACAGCATATAAACATCCTTCTACAAAAACGGCCGCTATTTTAATGACAGTTAAGACGTTTTGCATCGAGTCAAACTTTGAAAAATTCGAATCAATATTTAAGTCACCCTACTTCTTATTTATCAGTTGCACAGTAACATTACCGAAACGGCGAGCTATTTCACCAAACAACTCACGACTACAAACTTCTCTAACCACTGCACGGCTACAAACTACTCTCATTAATACATGGCTATAAACAACTCTCACCACTGCGTGACTACTAACTACTTTCATCAATGCACGTCTACAAACTACTCTCACCAATGCACGACTACAGACTACTCTCATTAATACATGGCTATAAACTACTCTCATCATTGCACGGCAACAAACTACTCTCACAACTGCACGGTTACAGGCTACAAACTACTCTCACCAATACACGGCTACAAACTTCTCACACCACTACACGGCTACAAACTACAATCATCAATGCACGGCTACAAACTTCTCTCACCAATACACGGCCCACACGTAGTCGGACAGTTCCTCTCTCCCCATTTCCGGTACGTTGTGACACACAACTCCAGCGTATGGCCACCCTGTAAGTACTGCCCACACCTCTCATCCAGGTCCGGTGCGGTTGTGGTTGGGGGAGCTATAATTAGCCACGTTCTAATTAAACTGGATATAATGCGTGTGCGTTAATTGTCATACCAGATCAGTCTCTGCAGCCGACACAGGCTAATATGGGACAAAACTTTCCATTTTTCGGATTAAACAGGCTAATCTGGGAAGACACATTACTTTCTTGCATTTAGCCCCGTTTTCCCAGAACATGTGTAAGCTACATTCCTCTGTACACAAAGGCGAAAACTATCCGATCTTATTATTTACGATTGACAACGTAGAGATCTTAAGCCACTCGTAACAGTCCGTATCATTTATATGGTGTGTTTAGTAGGTTAACGAAACACATTTTTGATAGGCACTATAAAAATCATATGATTTTCATAGACGCCGCGGAGTGGTTGTCATGGTGTCCACGTTGCGACCGCCAGGTCACGAGTTTAAACCCTATTATGGGAACGTTCTTTAGATCTCCCTCAGAGACACCAATTACTGGTTCTAGTCCGAGGAAACGGACTAGAGAGCGTTGAAATTAGCCTAAGACTTTCTATGTTATAGAGCTAAAATAAATAAGTTTCAAGTAAATAAAGTAAAGTAACGTGACCGACATGTGCACCCATATACTCACTTACCTCGGTTAGCGCATACCCCACAGGTGGCTTTACACTTAACCTCGTCCCATTTATTCGGATATACTATATAGTTACACAATTACGACAAGAGTACGCGCCTGCGCAATGACAAAAGTGCTTTCTCTAAGTCTATACTTTGTATATCTTTAATGATATCTTTAACTTTTTATATTTTTGCAAATCCCGCATTTGTGCAAACCGTGATTTTCCACGAACATGTTTTACGTTTGTTGTAAACAGAATTAATACAAAATATTTATAAGAAGCCCTGCTACTCGGTTTTTTTGCCTTTATTCAGATATAATTTTGATATGTGGTCCATATAGGTATGCCCTACACACACACACACACACACACACTTAAAAAGGACAACCATTATATTACATTCACTTTTTTAGGTAACATAATTATTACTCGCATACTGTTAACTGCTTGAGTCATGAAACATGATAAATATAAAACGTGATTATTGGCCATGATGTAAAATTGTGCACCTGTGTATTTTGCTACAGGTCTTCCGACACTACCAATGTTAAAACAAGCGGAATGTTAAAACATCGATATCTACACAAATATCTTTAGATTAACCATTATGGAAAAGGTTTTGAAGTGATTCATGTATCATGGCATTAGACTTGAGTTGATTGGAGTCAAGGGGCCTTAACTTGTTACACATTTTTTCATTCTGTTGCTTCAAAAGTTAACTTTAAAAAAACAACAACAGCAGATCCGGTTTACGTTTAAGGTAAAATAAATAAAACTCGGTTGACATTGCAATAAAGATAATGCAACAGTTACATGAACTCGAATTTTAAAGATTCAATGTCTTAAAACCTCATTGAACGTTTCAAACAAATGTTATTGAATGTATTGAAAATACTTAACCGTGTTTACTTGTATTTATATGTCATTGATTAAGTAGGAAATTTCCTACGTCAGTCAAGGAACATAGATCTGGAACAATTCCTAGATAAGAAATGGCGCAAGCTTAAGTTAAAATGACATATCTTACGGTACGATAACACAAAGTGAGGTAAATTACCTGAAATTTTAGATATGTGCCGTGCTCTGTGAAATGGGGGTTAAATGCATGTGCGCTAATCAGTGACAACACTTTCCGCTTTTATAGTAATTTTCGTTTACAGAAAGCCTCTTCTTTTCAAAAATCCAGTTTAGGCGGAAAGTTTCGTCCGTGATAAGCCTGTACGGACCGCACAGGCTAATCAGAAATGACCCTTTATGCACACGCATGTAACCCACTTTTCACAGAGCACTCAAAGGTATATTATCCATCTAAATACCATCAGTATATCGTGCCAATTCGTGCCATTTGTGTGCAAAATGAACATACACATCGTGGCTTTGTAACAACTTTTTTTCTCGCATACTGGTCCGGTAACAACTTTGTTAAAATCATCTCTCTTCGGTTAACATTGACCCCGCCCATGGGTTAATTGTTCAATAATATGTATTTAGTGAAAAGTTTGAAAATCTCCATTTCTAAATTAGCAGGACCCAGAGGCTTGTTATTTGACATGTTAATTCTCATAGTAGCCCTCTGCTATAGTTGGTCAAATCATATCCCATGGGGTAATAACTTGAAACAGCCCGGGATTCAAATATTATATACAAATACTTGTATAGTTAATTTTGAAAACCATTTAAAAATAATCTTGTTTGAAACCGAAAAGTTCCGTGTTTGATCGTTCGTGTGTAACGAAAAATAGTTTTTCTCTCTTTTTCTTATAAGTTCTCTCAAATCATTTTGCTTGGTTCAGAACTACCAACACGGAAGGTGGACTCCTTCAAAATCATCTATGAATTATAAAAAAAAATCCCTTTTCGCGAGATCAGAATGTCTGCACGTGTGAACATCCGAAAACTCATCATTCTGCTTGAACACATCGACACAAAAAAATCAATCCGAAATTATTCATTTGTGTTCCTCATCGCAGTGCTTGTAGTAATATGGAACACTCTTGAACTTATAATCAACGCGATCTTGGTCGTTTTAACAAAAAAACTAGCTTTCGCTCAACAGTCTCTAATCACAATAAAACTCATATAAAACTCATCACAATACTCGTAATTGTTTACACAATGCACGTTTGCGGTAACAAGGCACTGACGTTTGGAACGACTGTGAATGAGTTGCGCGTAAATAACCCAGTTTCACTATTAATCGATAATTTCAGGGGCATTGTGGCAGTTTAATGGCTTTGCTATATAATGCTAAATATTATGGGGAAAATGCATAAAGAAATGGATTAACAAGCAAGCATATATATGAATGCATTATATAAAATAGTATTTTTTTTAACTTACAATAATTTATTTAAGAATTACTGGAATTTGTTAAATAATTTTGCAATGTGATATAACAAATGATAACATAGAGTGAAAATCAGTCGATTTGAATCTCGAACTGAAATCAAACGTGTAAATAATTCAACGCATAGGTCGCATTTAATGAAAATTAGCATTTTCCGAAGACAAATGTATTGTTTTTTACTATAAAACTATTGAATCATTGCAAAAATCAAAACGCATGTGTGTGTCAGACATTCATTATCACATGTGTAAAACAATTACGTCCTTATAGTTACTTAATTAGCCGAAATGATCAAATAATCACCTACTTTTCAGTTTCAGTTTCGGCCGACTTTTTTTCTTCAGTTTGAACTATCCAACTCAGTTTGGATTACCGACGTACAGGGGGTGTCATAGGGAATCCATTATATACGACGTGTGCTATTAATTCTGTATCGCTTGTTTAATGGTCCACTGCCTTCACGGTATACCCGGTTTTATGACACTTATCCGGCTGTATAAACACGCACAGACGTTGAGGTAACAGACAATAATAAGGTTTCTGTAATTGTCACCTAGATTATTAATACTTAATGAAGTTATATTTATAAACATAAAGTGACGATTCTTAAGTTACAACGAATAAAGCTTCAAACGAATAAAGCTTCAATTAAAAGCCGATTTTATTTTCAACTAGTGTTTAATATTTAATTATTTTCTTGAAAATATCTCGGTTTGTTACGTGGGAAATGATTGGTATAAAACTGACCCAAACATATAAATGTAACAGCAGGCATAAAAATATACCAACAGTCATAATGTGTCACCGCTGTGATAAAATTGTTTCAGCAGTGACAAAATAGATATAACCTCGGTGACAAAATTGTTACCGCAGTAACAAATTGTCACCGCGGTAACAATTTTATCAAAGCGGTGATATCTATTTTTAGCTGTTGGCGTATTTGTACTTTTGACTCAAATGGTACAGCATATAAATGAGGCGTAATTTTCCCGACAGTTCATACACCGATGAAATGCGGAAAAATGCTGTTTTATAATTACAACTTGCAATGGTTATTATCTGTATTTTCGTTTCAAACTTTGACAAGAACGACATAAGATTTTCTTTACTTTCGATTTATTTTGCTAAGTAGTATGTAGCCTCGAGCGTATGAATTCCGTTGCTATGAGTGTCAAGCGCGCAGATTGTTGCAAAAATGCCAGTAATATGGCCGAGTTTCAGAAAGTCTGAGTTTTCTCATTTTTTACGGATTATCTATTCACTAGGTAAGTCATTTTAATAATGTTGTTAGTTTTGACTTGAAAGTTCGCATTTGATTGTGTATGGAGTAAAATAAGCAGTTTTTACGCTAAATTACTATTGTGTTTTGTTTGTAAATTGTTAACCTAATTTTAGTCATCGTTTGCATGGAGAGATAAATTCATAATACCAAATAGAAAATGAACTTTGACATAACAGTAACCAGTTTATTCTTGTAGCCATAAAAGTGGTAGTAAACAACAACTCGATTATAAAAAAGACAAATATTTCAGTGTTCGTTTTCTTAAACTTTCAAAAAGACAGAAATTTGAAAATTAAACATTTAATTCAATAATGATTTCCTCTAAAATTGTTCAAATTTTAAGAGCAAACACATATCAATATATATATATAACCAGAGTTCAGGGGGAAGATTAAAACTATATATGTATTTTAAATATTTAATTAGTTCACCATAGATCATAAACGTTATAACGTGATACTGAAGTAACTCTTTGAGGAAAGAGATTCCGCAATCTGAAAAAAATGATAATGCACTATTTAATAGAAGGCATAATACACGACTAGATAAAACATAAATGCTAGTTCAATCTAGTGGCCATATTTACATTAACATAACAGATATAGAAAAATACAATTTCAAATAAAATGCATCTTCTATAAATATAAACATTACAGAACATGCAGCATACAATTACACTACACAGAAATACATAAAACAGATAATATTTGCAATGAACATCATTACATAATCACGTACACAAATCATACAGCTCACTTACCAAAATGTGGTTCTGAATACTATCTCTTCACTCACACAATCATGTTTCGTTCGTCCATTCGTGAAACTGTAATTGGATTACGTGATACAGTGCAAACAAAGAATAGTGATAAAATGTTAAAATAGCAACTATACCGAAGTTCGAACACTACAACTTTACGTCGAAAATAAGAGAATTACACGTAGAAGAAATACGCGCAAACTGTGACAAATGAACCAAGCAATTAGACAAATACTTGAACATACCTGTTTAAGAAAGAAGATAAAACTAACGAATCTGTACGTGAAATAAATGCCTGAAGAATGCGTCTTCCCTCTCTAAACTCCGTGGTCAATATGATTTGTGCATCACTAAACTCCTCGAGGATAACTCCTCGAGGATACCTACCCAAGTTATTAACCAATCAATTTAAACTAACAACAAATTTAAACTAACAATAGAAATGATCACTCGAGGGTAAACACCGGTCTCGTATCATTTAAAGGTGGAGTGGACTCGACCGACATAATTTTTTTCTAAAGTATGGTAAAATACGATATGGTCACATACTCCCCCCTGACGTAAAATGACGTCCCGTCAATTCACTACATTACAAAGCTGACAACTAAACTAAGCTGGCAACTACATTATTTGAACTTATTACATATGTACGTATAATATTGTTAGTATTAAACTATACAACAAACTTCTTAAATAATACAAATACAAATCGACAATAGCAAAACAACTAGAAATCGTATTTCTGAATAACAAATGCTTCAAAAGACCTTGATCTCAAATGACATTGAACAAAAACACTTTACAATTTCTAATGTTTTCCTCCTGTAAAAATAACACTGGGTCCTCACAGTTAAGTTAAACAAATACAATGCATATTTCACTTACAATTAATAAAATCTTTGAACTGTATGGACTTGACATTAAACACAAATAAAATCATATCTGAATGGTAAACATAATGGTTATTTTTGCATTATAGCATTAATAATTTGATGTCCCATCTCACTGTCCATTTTAAGCAGAACTTAAGACATTATTAATGTTTCTAACGCTTGAATGTTTCGGTCAACAGGTTGAGTTTTGTACATCTGGAAATCGTCGTATCTTATGGGTGGTTTTCTATTTCTTCCAGAACGTCTCGGCATAGGTGTTGGTTTTATGCTAACCTCTTGTTCCTGAAGTTGGCCATTTTCCTCTACCTCTGGATGAAGTTCTATGTGTAACTCATGTTCTAACCCGTCATTGTCTGGTATTATTTCCCTGTGTTCCTGTATACCTGTTTCATTTTCAGTTTCACTCTCTTCTATAATCTCAGCATCTGGAGGCTTATTAACATTGATTTCATCAATATTCTTATAACCTTATTTTGGTTCCAATGTAAGATTATCTTTTTCTGAATTCTTATCTAAACCTTGATGACCTCTGCGATGTTTATGGGCGTCCGCATACCGATATGCATGTAAAGCATAGTCATAACCATCATCGTCATCATCATAAGTATCTGCATCAGATTCATCTTGGACTGATGTGATACCACTTTGTTGTTCTGTACTGTCCCTGGATGCATCCCTGACATCGTTGATAACATATTCTTTCTCACGTTCTTTCATTTCAACCATAACATTTTCATCTTGATGTTCCATCAACTACAAGTGATTGCGATGCAATGTTCTCTCTCTCAGAGTCTTCACAACTCTAACTACCTATCGTAATCTTTCTTCTGCTTTTCTTGAGATTTCTTTGTGTGTTTGATGACTATCTCATTGATCTTCACTATCTGCTTTTGTAGCTGTACAAGATATTCGTGAGTGGTCTTAGCAACAGACTCCTCTCTTGCTTTGTCAAACAGGGTGTCGATAGGCATTTTGGGCTTTCTACCGAAAAGAAGTTCCTAGGGTGAAACCCGCGTCGCTTCGTGTGGAGTACAATTATACGCGTAAACGAGGCTAGATATCTTTTCCAGTCTGCGTTCTGGTCCTCTTCCAATGTACCTAGCATGCCCAACAGTGTTCTGTTGAACCGCTCTGGTCCTGCGTTACCCTGTGGATGATAAGGGGTCGTCCTGCTCCGTTGAATACCTGTGATGCGACATAATTCACTTATTATCTTGCTTTCGAAGTTTGCTCCCTGGTCAGAATGGAGTCGAGTAGGAATGCCAAAATGTACAATAAATTCATTGTAAAGAGCTTCAGCGGTTGTTCTGGCTGTCTAATTCTTGGTTGGAATGGCTTTATCGAATTTAATGAAATGGTCTGTTATTATCAGGATATTTCTGATGTTACCTTTAGATGATTCAAGTGTGAGAAAATCCATCCAAACACGTTCAAGTGGAAAGGTAGTTGTTATGTTGACTAGTGGTGCTTTCTCGATCTTTCCTTGTCGCCTGATGCATCTATCGCATTAAGAGACCCAAGTATTCACATCTGTTGCCATTCCAGGCCAGTAATATCTTTCCTTCAGTAGCCTCAGTGTTCGCTCTTGACCATGGTGTCCTGATTGGTCATGTATCCCTTTCAATATGTCTTCTCTGTACTGAGTTGGTATGACAAGTTGTTCGACTACCTCTTCCCCATCAGTAATATTCCGAAATAAAATGCCTCTCTTTATTCGAAAGTTCTTGAACTGTTTCTTCATAGTCAAATCGTGTCCAGTCAAGTATTTATGAGGAATTTGTTAATCAATTACTGCGATACGCCATTTCTCAATCTGGGGATCTTCCCTTTGTGCTCTAGGGATTTCTCTGAGTTCTTTCTGTGCAAGTGGTTGACCATTATCTTCTGTCACCTCAAGTATATTCATGTACACTGGCAATGTTTCCATGTATGGTGTAATAATCATGTTACAAATGGCTTTCACTGTTTTATTTTCCATCTTAACCATCTCAACATCATCAGGATCCTTTAGTCTTTCATATGGATATCTTCTTCATCCGTCGGCATCCTGGTTCTTCATACCTGCTCTATAGAAGATGTCAAACGAGTATTGGCCTAGCGCTGAGACCCATCGCTGACCAGTGGCATGAAGTTTCGCAGTGGTAAGAACATAAGTCAGCGGGTTGTTGTCTGTAAGAACAGTGAAGTGTGTTGTTGCCTGGTAATCGCCGAACTTCTCTGTCACCGCTCACTTTAGCGCTAAAACTGTAATTTGAATGCGCTGTAATTTCTTTCGGAATTTTTATAGTCTTTTTAGCATTCTTCTTGGATGAAGTAGGTGGCAATAATTCATTCAAAGGCCTCACTATGTCGCTAAATCCTTTTATGAAACGACGGTAGTACCCTGCAAATGCTACAAATGACCTCAGTGCATCTGCATTAGTTGGAAAAGGCCAGTTCATCACCTTCTAAATCTTTGCCGGGTCTGTTGAAACTCCTTCTCCGCTTACGACATGACCAAGGAAACTGATACTGGGCTTGAAAAAAAACATTTTTAGGTGCTAATTTCAAGTTGTCTTCGTGTAATCTAGTCAATATAAGGTCTAATCGCTCTCGATGTTGTTAGAACGAGTCACTGAAAATAATCAAATCCTCTAAATATATTAAACATATTTGCATATGATAGTCGTCAAGTATATCTTGCATTATACGCTGGTATGTTGCTGGGTAATTCGTTAGACCAAATGGCATAGACACATATTCATAGAATCCCAAGTTGCCGACAGTAAATGCAGTTCGTTCTTTGTGAGACTCTTCAACCTCCACCTGGTGGTAACCAGACTTCATGTCTATAGTACTAAAGTACTTGGAACCGTGAAGGCAGTCGAAGATCTCTTCCATTCGTGGCAGTGCGAACGCGTCCTTAATGGTAATACTGTTCAACTGGCGGTAGTCGACGCAAAGTCGTAGTTTACCGTTCTTTTTGCGTACCAGCACAACGTTTGAAGTGTATGAAGATTAAGACGGTCTTATAACACCAGCTGCTAATAGTTGTTCAATATGGTTGCGAACTTCTTTAATCATTGACGGAGGGATGCGACGATGTCGTTGTTTGAAAGGTATATCAGAAGTTAAGTCAATCCTGTGTTTAATTATGTTACAGATGCCAATGTCAGTATCTCCTGTTGATAAAATGTCCTGATGTTTTCTTAGAATGTCAATCAATTGCTGTTTCTGATCTAGTTTCAATATATTATCTGCATCTATAGTTAAGGTCTCAATTATATTCTCTCTCTTTTCTTGAATCTTCTCAAAAACTTCATCTGTGACTGTGGCTGGTTGAATCTCACATATGATGGCATGAGGTTGAATGACAACAGGATTTGTTGTAACATTGGGCAAGTTAATCCTAACTTGTTGCCTCTTCTGCCCCGTGTATTGGATCACAGTTGGTGTTACATCAATGAGTGGAGTAGCACAATCATCACACTCCTGCATGATGGCAGTGGTGTGCGGATACTTCAACTCCTGATCAGTATATCCCACAATATCCATGGCTTGATTTGGGTAGATAATTATATTCTGTGTTGCAACACATTTCACAACTGTTAATCTATTTTTCTTCCTGCCTATCTCTCTATCTCTCACACACAAAGTCCTAAATGATAAATACCATGGATTACGTAGTGGAGCTATCTGTAAAACTTTTTCGCCATGTTTGTTGGAGCAACCTTTCATCAATTCTTGCAGTACATTGGTACCAAGTATGTTTGGAGTCCTTTCTGAATATCGGGTGTCAGGTGTTACAAAAAGAAGGCAGGGTAAAGATTTAGAGTCAGACAGTTCCTCTTTAACAGTAATATCAGTCTCGATGTATCCTTTATATGGGAGATTTTCTCCATCGGCGCATTCAATGTTCAGAATATTTCCAACTGGTTGAAGATTTGATATAGAAGAAAGATGTTCTTGTGAGACTAAGCTTACTACACTTCCGGTATCCAATAAAGCTCTAGACGTTTTATTTCCAACACTGATATTAACTTCATTTCTTTCTCCAATTAATTTGGGATCATTTTCTCGAGTGCTTGGGTTCGTTCCCCCAACACGGGCACTTAGAAGTTTGGGCAGTCTCGTTTAACGTGACCCTTTTCCTTGCAGTTGATCCTTGCAGTTGAAACAAACTAGTTGTGCAAGTATGGTAGGGCAGTTGCGTTGAAAGTGTCCATTTTTGTTACAAATAAACCATGTTGGAGAAAATGTGTTGGAGCTCAGTGGACGCGACTGTCTATAAACGCCTTAACCTCTGAAGCCTCGATTAATTCCGTGATAGCCTCCTTCTATAGAACCTCGTCCTTGGTATCTTCCTCTGAAACCACCTCGCGGTTCATATGACGGTGCATGAATATCATGTTGTCTAGGCATATGAAATTGATGAGATTGGCGCTGTTGTTGTTGCTCTTCTATTTTGCCGATCCGATCATTGAGCTGTTTCAAAAGCTTCACCGTTTCATCTTCTTGTTTTTACTTTTATTACTATATATATATATATATATATATATATATATTTTTTTTTTTTTTTTGCTAATTGTTTTAATGAAATGCAAAGCAATACCATATATTATTTCTACAATGTAAACAATAAACAGTAAACAAAGTGAAATAATAAGACATGAATAACATCTTTTCTAACTAGTTAGCCATTTTTATTACTTGTCAAATTTGAATCCCCCGGACAAGTTGAAGGTGCAGTTTGTAAAACTACATTCCAACGGAACAAACATGTCCAGTTTAATTGATTTGTTCTCCAAATCTACACTTTGCAGCTGTCTTTGATTTTGCGTTATATTTACTGACTGCTGGAGCTCATTGTTAGTCTGCGCAGATCGCGGTGGAAGGACTGCCAGGGCTTGCGACTAGTAGGATCGACGGCCTTGAACGGGAGCGCGACAGCCTTCGCGACGATCTCGTGTTCCTGAAGTCTCAAAGTATGCGGAACAACCTTGTATTCACTGGCTTACCGGAAGTGGACATAGAGACGCCTGAGGTCACGGAGTCGATACTTAGAAAGCACATTAACGAGGCTTTAAATATTGCAAAAGAAACGGCGGACACAATTAAGTTCGAGCGAGTTCATAGATCGCCGGGGGAACATTCCCGTGGGAAAGTTCGTTCAATAGTTGCTAAGTATTCATTTTTCAAAGACAAGAAAATAGTGAGACGGCAGTGGAAGCATCTCAATGGGACAGGATTTAACGTTTTTGAACAGTTTCCACCGGAAGTGGTTGCAAAACGTAGGAAGCTGCTTCCCAAGATAAAAGAGGAAAGAGCAAAAGGCAAGCGATCGTAGATCGCGTATAACACCCTGTACGTCGATGGGCGACCAGTGCGCGACTAGGGACACGACGGGGGAGAAATTGACATTATTTCGTGGAATGTAAAAGTTGTTCTTAGAGATTGCAAGAAAAGTAATCCTTCCTTTGTATATATTTAAACTGATCATGATATATGTTTTTGTATGAATCTTGGACGAATAGCACTAGTGTTATTGATTTGAGAAGTTATATCTTATAACTTTTTTAGAAAAGTTCAGCATAGACAATCTCGCAGAAATAACGGTGGCATTGTAATATATATTAAAGAAGAATTAGCTTATGGTGTTGTTATTGTAAAAAAAATCATTATGATACAATTGTTTGGTTAAAACTAGACCACAAATTTTTTCATACCTCCGAAGATTTTTTATATTTGTGCAACTTATATCTGGGGACATGACTCTCCAGTATATAACACATTTAATGTGGACTTATTTGAAATTTGAGAAGATGATATCTCTTATTATTCTGAATTTGGTAAAGTTTTTTTTGCTGGCGATCTCAATAGTAGAGTTGGTAATAAATGTGATTATATCGTACATGATAGAATGAATAATGTTAATGATGATGTAGATTACTACCCAGGCAACGCCTCTGTTAGGGCCTCAGTAGATAGTTAATTGAATACTCATGGAGTAAAATTACTAGATTTATGTGAATCCACATGTATGCGTATTGTTAATGTACTGATTGTATTCGCCAATAAAATTTTCTGTCTGTCTGTTAATGGTAGAGTTGGGAATAGCTGTAAGCTAACTTTTTATTCAACTAACGGTACTTCTGTCACCGATTATTTATTGGCAAATGAATATAGCTTTACAAGTATTTCAGATTCTACCGTGCATGATTTTAACGTATTTAGTGATAACGCCCCATTACAATGCTCATTATTATGTAATAACGCATCGTCTGAGTATAAGTCTTACACCGATGTTAAATATAAGTGGAACGATGCGGCACGTATCCAATTCCGTTCAGGAAGTATTTTAATGCTACCTGTATTTAATTCTATTGTAAACAATATTGATTGTTCAAGTAGAACGTCAATTAATAACATTTTAAATAGATTTACTGAAACAATCCGCAGTGTTGCTGACCCGTTATTCTCTAAAACATGTGTTTACAAAACAAATCCTAGTTTCCGTGCAAATAGCGGTGTAAAGAATGCTGATTGGTTTGATCACGAATGCATTAATGTACAACATTTGTACATTGACGCTTTATGTATTTTTAACGCAGGTAAATCAGATATAAACAGAGAGCGTTTATGCACAAGTAAGAGGTATTATAAAGGCTTAATCCGCAAGAAGAAAGCCTGTTGCTATCGGCAAAAAATGTTGGAGATTGAAAATTTAAGACAACACAAACCAAGAGATTTTGGGGAATTTTTCAAATAAAAAAAAATCCATAAAAAATAAAATATCACTAGAAGAATTTACACAATTTTTCGAAAAGCTTAGTAACAATGAGTCTGATATTTGTAATTATGAAGCAGAAGATTTGTGTTTAAATAATAATTTTAGCTTAAAATTCTGTATTCCCAGAACTTGACGTACCTATATCTGTTGAAGAAGTTAACAATGGAATAAAACATTAAAAACGTAATAAATCGTCCGGTCTTGATTGTATTTTGAATGAATATTTTATTGAATGCAGTGATATAGTGTCAGCACATGTGTGCGATGTTTTTAACGGTATGCTTGTATCGGGCTTTTTCCCCGATAAATGGACACAAAGCGTTATAATCCCTTTGCATAAAAAGATGCTGTTAATGATGTTAATAACTATAGAGGGGTTATTTTAATTAGTTGCTTTTCAAAATTATTTACTACGATCCTAAACAAGCGCATTGAAACGTTTTGCAACGAAAACACCATTATTTCGGATGCGCAGTTCGGATTTAGGAAAGAATATTCAACTGTTGATGATAGTTGTATCTTAATGTAGATTGTTCACAATTATTTAAATGAAAATAAACGTTTGTATGTTATATACGTCGATATGTTAAAGTGTTTTGATAGTATATACCGCAATGCATTATGATTGAACATGTTTAAGTCTGGTATACAAGGAAAATAGCTTCGAATAGTGAAGGATATGTATGCGAATGTAAAGTCGCGTGTAATATCATGTTTATCTTATTCAGATTATTTTCGTTATGCTGTGGGACTGAGGAATGATGAAGTTATGTCGCCAATTTTGTTTTCTTTATTTGTTGAAGGTCTTGAACTGTACCTACAAGACAACATTAACTCTGGTTTGAGTATAGATGATATTACGATGATTTTACTATTTTTTGCTGATGACAAGGCCATTTTAGGCAAGTCACCTGCTGAAGTCAAGTAATATTTAGATAGATGGTATTTATACTGCAAATCTTGGGGTTTAAATGTTAACACTGCTAAACGAAAATGATCGTGTTTCGGAAGAGATTAGGTTTAAAATAAAATGAAAAATGAGCATAAAATAGTAATGATATTGAAGTTGATGATAACTTAAACTATTTAGGCACAGTACTAAACTATACTGGAAGTTTTAAATTAAACTAAGAACATTTGGTTGGTAAAGCCCTTACAGCCATGAATACATTGTTGATAAAATGTCATGATTTCGATATTAAACCAAAAATATTATGTTAGTTGTTTGACTCCTTTGTGGGTTCCATATTAAATTATTCCGCAGAAGTATGGGGTTTTAACAAGTCAGATGACATTGAACGCATACGCAATATTTTAAACTCAGCGGAATTAAAGGATTGTCTACATGTAGAGAAGTATATATACAGGTGTTTTTCATCGCTTTAACCCGTCGCTTGAGTTTTATACTTGCGAGGGAACATGAACATTTAATTGAAAAAAGGTACGACGGGTAAATAGTATACACGTAGTCCGGTTGTCGGTCGCACAGGGTATATACATTTGCTAACTTTCCAAGTTAAGTAACTCGTGTAAAAACTATAGGATAGTTAAGTAGCAGTTATTTCCCCTCAATAGGCTGCGTATGTTCATGTATGGAAAAGTATTGATTTAGTGTGGTTACGGTTTTGATGAATGCATTTAATTTTATTAGTATTGTTATTATTGTGTTTAATTTTAAATCGATACATCATTGTTAATTGTTCATGTGGAGCAATTACTTTGTTGTATGCGCGTATATGAAACATATTGTGTGTTAGCTGTTTTGTTAGTGTGTGTTGCTTGTGAAAATGTCATACTCCATATATGTGCGAAAATTTGTGATATGTGAAACTTAACACATTGATCAACCAATGCATAAGATTTTCTAGTAAGTTATTTAATGGTGATTAAATTATGTTTTGTGTGTGAAATATGGCAGAAAGAATAGTGAACATGAATTGAGACTTATTTGCGGGAACGCCGTGATAGCTGAATTAGAAATTCGAGAACATGAGGGCTGTATAAATGATAGAGCAAATGAAAGGTCGGATTTAGATACGATTGATGGGTACTTTCATGAACAACCTTTGCAAAGTCTTAGTGACATGGAGAGGCGAATTTTTTTTCAGAAATACTTAAAACAAGTGCCGAAAGTAACTTTGAGTTTTTAGATGACCGTTATGAGAAATTTTGAACAGACATTTATTGAACTACGAGCTGATTGTACATTCAATGAAAACGACACTTTACGTAGTAGGTTCAGTGAACATGGAATTAGGGACAATTCCCTCATTAATGATGGGAGATGGAAGGAAGAAATGATGGTTAGTGAAACCGAATTGAAAGTTAAGATAGAAACAGTGATAGATTAAAACAGTACACGAAACATAGCTCGAATATGAGGACAGTAAAACAAGCATTAGTGCAGATTTAAGATACAATAATGCAGAATTAAAACACATTCAACATGAACAAGAGGAAATAATGAGTCGGTCTAGTCGATATGAGCATGAACGTTTGCAATGTAAAAGATTGAACATAGAAGAGGACAGAATGCATAGATTAATGTTGGAAAGAAAACAAAGAATAGATTATGATATGAAATTGAAAAGGAAAATGCGGGCACTTAAAAGTAGAGTACATCCGAATTACGCGATTGTTTAGGCAGTACGAAATTCCCTACAGGATGAAACCAAGCAAGTCCTCTTAACATTTATCCAGCAGCAACCACAGAAGACATATTGAAGAAATTGAATGAGATATACGGTAATGTAAAAACAGCCGATAGAGTAGTTCATGACTTCCACTCAGCAAAGCAGAAGGAAGGTAAACCGTGCTTAACATGGGGAGAAAGAGTAGAGACACTGTTTCAACAGGCCGAAGAAAAAAGTAAAATCAATGAGAATAAAAGAGACAGGACATTAAAGGATATTCTTTCGAGGGGAATACGATCTGACAAGCTGAGGATGGCCACACGCGTGTATTATGAGAGTTCAGACACGTGTGAATGTCTTCGGATGAAAGCTTGAGCTGAAGAAGAAGAATATGGCGAAGAACCTTGCATAAAAGACACCCAGAAAAAACATGAAGTGACCTTAAATCAACACAGAGATTACATTATAATGAATGGACTTTTACATAAACTTAACATAATGGAAATCGAACTTAAAGAGCTTAGAAATCAGAACAAACAGCCACAACGTAGTAACTACACTGGTTATTATAGACAAACTTACCGAGCTGAATATAGAGGATTTAGAGGAAGATTAAGAGGCGGAAATAGAACTGGAACAAGGGACAGTTCAGCAAGCGAAAGAAGAGAAGACGCAACAGGTGGAATTCAAAGAGGAACCGAAAACAAAGAAAATAATTTAAACGGGGGGCACGAGGAAAGCATAGAAGTAAACAGCCCCGAAGAAGAAATAGTACACTTGCGAGACAAATTAGTCGGTACATCGAATGAAGGATCTATTGAAATTGAAGGGCTGCTAGTGAACGCATTGATAGATACAGGATCAACGATAAGTACTCTCTCTGAAGGTTTTTCCTGTCAATGGAAAACAAACGAGAACTTACGAGTTTCATTTTGGATGCATTTGAACTAAGAACAAGATAAATATTGATGCAAAGCATCAAAGGGCGTCGGGAATTTTAGTGTAAAAGGCACTCAATGAAGTTACATGGAACGATTTTTTTTTTCTACTGTAAATATTAATATATTGGCCGATTATTTAAAAAAAAAATAGAAAAAGATACTGGTATAACCATTATCTATGATTTTGTGATATAACCCCCAAACAACCATTACCTATGATGTTGTGTTATAACTCCCAAATAAACATTATCTATGATTTTGTGTTGCAACCCCCAAATAGTTCATAGTTCATTTTATTAACATTGGTTTCCTTTTTTACTGGCATCCGTGTGCAGTTTTCATTAATGGAACAGAACTGTGTAGGTTTTAAAAAATCTGCTTCATCTTGTTAGCGTAATTTCATATTTTTCTCAACTTCAAGGGGAGATGGTTCTGAACGTATTTTTACGTTGCTCATTTACGATAGGGGTTGAGTACTCATTGATATGAAAACACTGTAAAAGTTTTAATGTGTTTACGAACCCCCCCCCCCACACCCGCTCACACATATATTTAATGTGCATAATAAAAACAAAAAATGGTTCCAACAAAACAGCATATTTATTTAACTTAAAATGTCTACATCAAAACAAAAAGTTAACATAGAACACAAATAAAATAATTTGATTTTACTGAGGCTCGAACCTTGGGCCTCTCACATGTGAAGCGAGCGTGTAACCACTACACTACGGAACCGCTTGAAAAATTAGCTTCTAACTAAGATATAACTATGCTATTAATAGTCGGTTTAAATGTAAACCCGGAAGTTTAAACGCTGGATATTGAGCGGGGTTAAAGGTCCATACACAAGGGTCCATACCACTGGCAAGATACGGGTCAGGCCTGCGGCCTTCTATATGTGGTTCTTATAAAAAAAACTTTAGGAGGACTTGATAGTAATGAGACTGGGTTGCTGTGATGGTGCTCCTCATTGATAAGCGGCTGCTTCTTTTATCAAGACTCATTATTACAATAAATAATACGTGTCGCGCTTCGCGCTCTATAGCGCCTTTATTAGTAACTAGGTGGTTGCTAGGATAGTGGAACAAAGAAGTTTTGTTTTTATACAAAACCAGAAAGTTTCACCGGTTCGCGTATTTGCCCAGTCCCTGTGATCTTTTATTATTGCCCAGTCCCTGTGATCAGTTATTAATTAAAAGAATTAGCTTTGCATTATTGCCAATAAATGTTGTAGTGAATGTAATAGGCACAAATGCAGTACTTGTTTACACCAATTTACACAAAAAATCACCACTATGCAAGATATTCTGACAAAAAAATATATACATTGATCCGTAAAATAACTTCTCCACCCATAAGCGAAACAAACGTATTACATACTAGTCGCCGCAATTCAGTGCGACGCCAATAACAGGTGCCAGTGGACATAAAATACCGTAAATGAGACATAGCGAAACAAGCGTGCGATTGCCAGATACCGAAATGCAACCGTTGATTTTTCTTCTTTTGATAGTGAAAGACACACCATACAATACGAAAATACCATCACTTGTAGGAATGAACATTATACGAAAATGTTGTATCCGTTGTAAGAGCAAAGGGCATGAGAATATACCAAAGGAATGGAATTTGGCATTCGGGAGTTTTAATGTGTCCAAGTATTGGAACAGTCAAGCTTACTAAAGATTCATCCTTTAACCAATGGAATTCAAAACGATAACAGGCATTGTAAGAATGTCACTGTCTGAACTTGGTCACGTTAGGGGAGAAGTTGTGTGGCGGCCCGGTTAGCTCAGTCGGGAGAGCACTCGCCCTGTAAACAAGGTGTCCCGGGTTCGAGTCCCGGACTTGCCGTACAATATTCTCATCCTGTAACATTTGGCGCCCAACGTGGGGCCAAGGCGTTACCTGGGTTTACTCCTACGGAGGCCCATGGTTAATTATATAACAGCCAGAATCCCTGTATTCGAGGAAGAATACATATTCAAGTGAGGTGAATGTCACGGTCTGAACTTGGTCACATTAGGGGAGAAGTTGTGTGGCGGCCCGGTTAGCTCAGTCGGGAGAGCACCCGCCCTGAAAGCGAGGTGTCCCGGGTTCGAGTCCCGGACTTGCCGCACAATTTTCTCACCTGTGACAAGAAGTATGGGTTGCTTAGCGGTTTACGTTTGACAATTTATATAGACTATTCCCTTGAAAATATGGAGGAATAGGTTTCAAGTACATATTTTAAAGTTCTCAAGTGTCAATATTTGTCTCCAGTGTAAATAATGGCCTTAAATTAGTTAACCAAACATGGCTAAAATTTATATTTATATTTATTTAACTGAGTTTTGTTGGAATGTGGAAGCTATGTTTGAAAGCTAAATAGCATATTTCTCTTTAGTACACTTATAGCACATACATTATATTGCTATGTTGATTTTTTCAGTTGATAACACATCTAAATAATTAAAGTGGCAATTATGTACCTCCAAATATTCTGTGGTCCAATTATGACGGGTAGTACAATCCCTGGGGATACTTGTGTGAATTTTTGGTCCAGTGCATTTCTTGGTATCATTGTGTAGGGGAATGACGGAAGTTCAATTTTAGTGAGGGTGAACATTATTCAGTTCTAAAACTCTTCAATAGGCCCACAATTGAAATTACCCTCCCCAGTGTATCCCTTGAGGTCATAATGAATTGATTACATGACTGGTCTGTCAAACTCTTTGTGTGACTGTAGTGTCTGGTAATTTGAAATATATTTACATCAATTAAATTGCGTTCTAATCTTATCATTACTGCCAAAACACTTGAAGCCTTGGACTGAATGTAATTGTTGCAATATGATAATATCCATATTAAAATTCTACAATGATCAATTTTAGTGTCTGCAAATAAAATTATCTTGGGGGAAATATTAAATCCTCTGGTAATCAGCAATTTAAGGGATTGTTCACACAATGTTATGTTTTTTGTTGATGCTACTGTAGGAGGCTACACTGTCTGTCCTTTAGTCAGAGTGGGTGTCTGAGGGATTTGTGTCCGAAATTCTAGTAGGCTCTGTATCTTTTACAGTATAATGGGGATTTAAATATAAATTTGTATTATATTCCGCATGACCAGATAATGAGTTGCAAAAATATCACATGCTTCTAGGTTAAATGTCAAGGTTATAGTTCAAGTTCAAAGGTCATACATGTCTTGAAGGATGAAGAAACATTACTCTTACACTCCTTGACCAGGCAATGTGCCACTAATAAATCCCATGATAGAAGGTGAAAGGTCACAATTCAACGTCATAGGTCGTGAGTTTTCAGTTCTTCTTTTATATTGAATTGTCAGTGTTCTTTTCATTCAAATTTGGGTCCGGTTTTCGGACCCATTCCCAATGGGAAAAAAAATATATTGTTCCCAAATGGGAGGTAAAAACTCCCAATGGAAAAAATATTTTTTTAGATCAAATTATTTTGTTAATCTCCCATCCATATAAGTTCAACCTTAGTAAATAAAATACTGGATGCACTTGTTTCTCCAATTTTGAAGCATTTTTAGCAAAACAATAACAACACTATTTCCCAATTTTAGTCAAAACACCCGAATTTTCCCAATCCAAAGGGACCAGGCCCCATTCCCAAGACGGTGTAAAAAACACTGGGACGACAAGTAATGCATATGCATTAAGCCCTGTTTACCCAAAATGAAGCTTTAATTATCTTTTCTTTAATGATTTGAAAAATAAGAAAAAAGTGATAATAACTTCAAAGTAACCTCGCTGACAAGGCAATTAAACAAAATCAATTTTAAATCAAATAAGCAACCAATCAGTTCTAAATTTTTACCTAGTGGCATTCTTTAGTAAACATCTTAAAGGGACCTTTTCTCAGTTTGTCATTAAATGTTTAATATTGATAAATGTAAACATTGAATCTTAAAAGCTCCGTTACAAAAACAAGAATAAAATTAAAGAAACAAAAAGGTTACCCTCAACTGGGCTCGAACCACTGACCCCTGAAATAAAAGTATATCGTTTAGATCACTCGGCCATACAATGAGAGATGTATTTTATAGTTTATATAAGCAATCCTCGTAGTATGAAACAATTTAACGACAACAACAGAACTCTCCAAATTATTAAATCGTTTAATTTTGTCAATTTACCAAAACGTGAAAAGGTCTCTTTAATGCATTCAGACTTGCAAATTAAATGAGTTTAATATACTGTCAGATCTTACATCACGAATAACTTCAGGTTTAGGGGTTGCCTGTTAGCCTGGGGCCAGCAGATTTAAGCCCAACTCAATTTCAAAAGTTGGTTACAGTTGGGCTAAAAAGCAGGGCAACTGTCTTTTTCAAAGCTTGAATAACTCAATCCAATTAAACATAGATTACAAATTGGCGACTATTTATCAATTAGGCCTTGGAAATGATTCAATTCCGGCTCACAACAAGACATGATGCATTAAAAGTCTGTCATGTTAGCAAAATTGTTGCTTAATAATTTAAAGAAAATATATAAAGTATTAGATACGCATAGCACAACATTTACATGATTATTGGCTTGTTATTTTTTAGCAAGGCAACCGAAATTCTAAAGATGGTTGCCAGTGCAGCAACCAATCGCGAAAAAATGACATATTGTTGTTATTTCGTCTAAGGTATACCTATAACATAAATTTGAAGATAAACAGTACACACAAATCTCGATCTGTGCATTAAGACACACTCTTTATAAATGTAATTGGGTTGTGTTTATTTCAAACTTGCAATATAAAAAGGTATAACATAATTTTGAAAACTGAGTTGCATCTAAGATTATGCAATAGCGAACAACATCAGTGCCTTCAGCGCTTTGATTCTTACACAATATAGCCAGTTGAAAACCAGCATGCACTTACTACAAAATGGTAAATATTAGGTGAAAACCACTTTATGTATCCTTTATTAATCTTCCCTTAATTAAATTATGCTTCATGTGTTATTTCATACTAGAATTATTGGGTTAAATAGATATCCCTGATGACCACTGTGCATGCCAGTCACATGCAAATCTGCTGCACTGGGAGCACGCCACTGTGCTAACAGCTGGGAATGTATAGCTTCTGGGCATCTGTTCTCAATTATAAAATATGGCAATTACACCATAGAAAAAACCTGTTATAAATGCATGCTATATGAGCTTCTTAAGATTATTGAGCTAACTAAAACATACAGTACTGAGATCATTATACATGAACTAATTTAGCATATAGTATTTAAACAATGTGAATAACATTCAGGGCTTTATTCAGCTGATTTTATAGTTATTATTCGGTAATGTTCTTAATGGCAAAAGACATATTTTTTCCTAACATCAGTACAAATTGGATAGTTTTATTTTCAAAAGTTTAGAAGCATAAGTTAAGAAGATGAATATTTTGTTCTGTGTATAAAAAAATACTGCTAAGTTGAAATATCGTTTAACAGATTGGTTTTCAATATCTCATTCTATTTAACAACAATGAACCCAAAAAATAATTAATTATCACAATCAATTTGTTAACACAATGTGCTTTCTTAGCTAATTTAATAAATGAACAACTAAATATGGATGAAATTACTGACAAAAAATATACATATTGAAGTAAAAATCTTAATACTGTGTCCTATTTGGATGCGAACCCATTCCTTCAGACTCCACTCCATTGAAAGATGTTCCTGCCTTGACACTACCATGATCAGAAGTGTGCATGCAGAACTTTATATACATTTCGTCCATTAACCCTTTCCATCTCAGAAGCAAAGTGAATATGGCTATGTGCAAACAGCATAAAACCAGAACAGCCTATGAGTAACTCGCAGTCTGTTCAGGTTTTATGCTGTTTGCTTCTCATCAGTATCTTAGTGTTGACAATGAAGCCTTTTATCCTTTAATTAAGTAAGAAAGGTATTTAATTAAATATAACTTTCTAAGGGACTACAAATGCGTGAAAATACGTATCTAAGTGGTAAAGGGTGAACTCTCTGAATGCCCACAACCCGTCAACATTATAATATACTAAAATAAGTTATGTTACTGATAATTTTATTCATGCAAAAATGGACTTATAACCCTATAAAGTAATATTCACTTCTCATAATTTATAAAATATTGATGTTAAACACCAAATTTTTAAAAAAGAACAAACAAGTGCTGAGAAAGGGCTCACATATTAAAATCCTAACTTGATCACTGAATTGCGCATATTCCATTCTTGTCATGCTAAATATATGTCTGTAATATATGGAAACACACTGTAGTAAAATAATGCAGACATCACATATGTTAAATTAAAGGGGCATACCGTATTTCCTTTTATAAAGTCCAAATTGTATTAACATTAAACCACTTGGAACAAATATACTTGATTGATAAAATTGTTAAGAAACGCCGAAAACGTCAACATGGTCCCAGCCACTTGACCAATATTAAGATTGTCAACATAATACTTTCATTCGATCCGGGGGCATACAAACTGAATACTGTTCATCATACAAATAAGCCCAAACTTTAATGAGTAGGAAATTACATAAACACAAGGAAAAGGTTTGTATTTTATTAGTCGTTAACCTCAATATCATAGATAAGCAATTTCTTGCCTGAGTTACGTGTAATTTGAAGCAATTTCAATAACTCAATAATAATCACAACCAATATAACTTTTTAAGTTGTTTTATTAATCATGGCTTTTTTTCCCTTCGTTGGGACTTGCCGTGGACGGACAAATTACAATTTTGACACGGATAATTCACAAGTCTTACAAGGCCGCGATATTGTACAAAAACGGCCGTTTTAAACTGTTAAAGGCTCGGACCCCCACCACCGGGAGGGGGGTACCCCCTTCCATACCCACACCATCCGTCGCCCCAATGTCAATTTGCTTCCGACGCCCCTGTAAATATCCATAGAACAGTAAATAAAAAAAAGATTTTTGACAATTTACTGAGATTAAACAAAATATCAAATAGTTTGTTCTGGTGGTCATATGGTAACAGACACTACAATGTCTACACATTTAACTGACTATTGTTTATGCTATCAAAGAGCATATGAAATCATTTTAAAAGCTAATTTGTTGAGTTTAAACCATGTCTGAAGTTATTGCTGTTTTTACTTTTATTCAAATGGTGGCATTTAATCATTTCCAAATGCTTATGAATGGATCAATGAAGACACATGCGCTGTATGCTTTACACTGTATTTATTTACATTCTTATACTTAAATTAGTAGCGGGCACGGAAGAAAGAAAAATGGATGTGTTTTTGTTGTTGTTTAATGGAAGCAAAGATAAATCAAGCAAAAAAAGAAAAGATATTATAAGACTAGGCTTAGCTGCATGAAGGTTAATCAAAAGAACGGAGTCAAAGGACATTTTAGTGTTTGCTTTTGAACAGAAATCAGATGGAAATACATTAATATTGAAAGCCAGGTAAATTTGGCCTGGAAGAGATGACCGTTTACAATAATCAAATGACAATAGATGTGATCTTGTTTAGTGCTCAAGCTTCAGAGATATTATTGAAAGTGGTCATCTCAGAGACAACTTTAGGGGAAATACTAATTAAAGCATAAAATTCTCTGTGATAATCTTAAAAGCTATGGTAACAATGGGTTATAGATACATCAACGATTTTTTACTTTGCAAAATTATCAACATCTTTTTGACAATAAAAAAAATCCCTTCGTTTATCTATTCGTTTCCCAAAATCAGAATGTCTGCACACAAACAATTTACTCAGAATAGTCATTGTCGATCACTGTCTATAAAAACTGTCAGTTTGAATTGTTTATTGTCACGTCACATTTCAATTGTAATAATTTAATATTCACCCTCTGCATACCACAGAAGGAAGTTTTTAATACCAAGTCATGCCCTCACACTTTACCCACTGTTTAAGAGCTGTAATAGTTCTTCTAAACTAGGAAGATTATAGACAACTGGTATATTGTTTGTGAGAAGTGTTCAATCAAAACTAAGTTATGTCAGAAGCATAGAGAAAATAAGAACAATACCATCATTTGTAGTATGCACTTGAATAAGTATTTTTTCTGTTTTCATATGAAAACCCCTTTCTGGTCAACAAGTTTGTTTTCAAAAGATGCATTTTGTATACTTACTATTGTATTATTATGATGAAAATACTTTGTCAATTTTATAGTGTATGTAAGCAAAAAGAAAAGAAATTCCATTTAAGAGTTTTAATCAAACGACTTGGAACGCAAAGGACCCCAGTCTATTAACAAAATCGTTCAATAAAAACCCTGTTCACAGTGCTCTGTCATAGCTTACACACAGGTACCTAGCAAGAGTCCATATTAGATCAAATGAGAACAACTTGCTTACAGTAAGCTTTTGTGATTACATTTTGCCCATGTTAATCATCGTCCCTGCATTGTCCGTTGTCAAAATGTACATTGTTAACACTCGAGAGAATATATTTATTTTCAATATATACGAAACATTGTAAGAAATCGGTCTAAATGACAATTGGGTAAATAACAAAACTGCGTTCAAAAACAAGGTTGCTTTGTCAAATTAAATAAAAAGTTTCTGAACTTTTCAGCAGTTACATGTTTACCCAATCCTCACGAAACTTGATCGGAACGCTTTTTCTAATGGTATATCTGCTGAGTTTGAAAACGGTTCATGTCTACTGAAAAATATGCGTGCCAGTGGGCTAAGACATTTTCCTAATGTGGGTGTTATGAAACTTTGTGAACTATCTAGAAATCAAATGATTTACCAAATCATAATAAAACATTGTGCCCATGCTATTTCAACTTAATTCAAAATTGCTTCAGTCCGTTCCAAAAGACGACTTAAGGTGAAAGTAGTTTAGGAAAAGATTATATAGAGGTCATTCTTGTTGATCGTTCGGCTCGTCCGAAGTTTTAAAAGGTTTTTTGAAATAATCGCCTGGGTTGTAAAAGTGGCCCTCCCTGAGGGTTTCTTGCCTTATATGTTTGGAGCTAACACTGTAAAAATGTCTTCTCTGAAACCGCAAGGCCAAGAGGTTTGGTTTTGGCATGTATCATTTTATTCAGGTCATCTACCAAGTTCTTTTTTTATATATCGTCCCTTGGGTAAAAACTGGCCACCCCAATGATGAAGAAATGTATGAAGACTTACATATTTAAAAAAAGAGTTCTCTCAAAACGTTAGAGCAGGGAATTAGTTTTTGTTTAACATCGTACTTTGGTCCTGTAACAACTATGTTAAAAGCATCCCTCTTGGCTTATAATTAACCCCGCCATATGCGTTACTTGTTTAATTATAATGTTAAGTGAAATCTTGAATTATACAAAAAATCTCGATTCGCGAGATCAAAATGTCTGCACCTTTGAACATCCGAAAAATATTCAACTCATCATTCTGCCTAAACACATCGACAAACTATTATTCTTTTTTTTTTGGTTTCTTGTCGCAGTGCTTGCAAGTAGTGATAGTGGAAACTCTCGAACTCTGAATCAACCCGATCTTGGTCGTTGTTTTTTTAATAGAAACTTTCGCTTTTAAAATATCTTTTGCTAAACAGTGTGCAATCACTATAAACAATCATCACAATACCCGTAATTGTTTACACAATGCACGTTTGACGGTCCCAATGCACTGAAGATGGGAACGACTGTGAATCAGTTGTGCGTACATAACCCCATGCCACAAGCAATCGATAATGTCAGTCAGGCTTTGTTGCAGATTCTTGTCTTTGTTTTATTATGTAAATATTTATGGGGAAAATGTATAAAGCAATGGGCTGTAACGACCAATCCCAAAGATCAACAAGCAAGCATATAAAAGCATTATAAAAAATAATATTTTTTAAACTTACAATAATTAACTTAAATATTAATGGCATTTACCAAAAAATTATGCAATAAAAAAAACAAATGACAACAAATATTGAACAGAAGTCACTTCGAACTTCGATTTGAAACCAAACATGAAAGACGATTTATCAATTTATGGTTGTCGTGGGTTACTACCCCCTAAAAATATGGTATATAAAAAGTGTCATAATTATTTGACACATGAAGTATGATCGCATTCTTTAATTTCAGAAGAAGGGAGTTCAAAGAACTCCTTACTCAGAAAATAGTTAGTGTCGAACACTGTAAATTATGTGTGAGTCTTATAAATTAGACTTGTATTTATTTTGATCGAGTACGTTGTTGACACATAGAAATGATGAAATCATTGCTACATGCATATACGCGTACTAAAATGCGCGAAAACACAATTTACCCATATTTATTTATGTGTTCATTAAAAGATAAAATAATGTTTTATATTAATATTATTTTTTTTATATAATGAATTATCAGTACGTTTATTTTACTCGTCAATTTACTACATTTGTGTATTCCAAATATACACTGAACTACATGTATACTTGAACTTACGCGGTTAATTCATTAACCTAATTATAAAGACTGCTCCAATATTAATTCACATGTTGTATAACATTGGTTTTCAATAAAATACTTAATTTCTGTCACAAAACATTTCACAGATTATTGATATCGCATTATGGCTTTCAAATTGAAGATCAATTCAGGGTTTCCATCATTTACGCTAATTATTACAAAAAAAATAACAATACAATCTATTCCAATGCCGATGTTGAAGTAGTGTGATATAGTTCTTTATTCATGTATTGTGTTTAGTATTCATTTTAGAAGTTCTGACTTATTGTTTTAATGAAAACATGACTTACCTGACTAATTGAAAATATTTTCCATATCAGTAACCAGCGCTGTTGCCAACCAGTGAATGCACATGCGAAAAAACCCGATTGGAAACAATAACAATCATCTTGTCTTTAAATTTATGGTATCTTTTCTTAATAAAAGCAGCACATCCTCAGTGAAACACAATTGTGTCGGGATATGTTTTAAGTGGAATTAAAAAAAATATACAATACAACCAATCCTTTCAGATATTCGATTAACGAAAACAACTCACAGACAGCTTACTGAGTCAGAAACGCAGTCACGAAGATGCTTAGTTTAAACAAATAAATATATCAACTTACATATTAATTCGTCATAACCAATCAATTAATAATCAATTATTTTAAATGATTCAACTAGACAGTAGTAAACAGTAACAGTAACACTTATAACTAACACGTTTTAATTATAAGACGATCGTCCCACAATTCGCGAAAATAGGTTGACCTTTTTAAAACAATAATTATATGGTTAGAATTATCAGTGACTAAAATAAAATTTTAATGAATTCTCATGTCATTATAGGTATCCTGACAAAAACTAGGGGGTGGACAAAAACCCTCCCATGAAAATACGGGACAGGACAAAACCCATCCCATAAAAAGCGGGGGAGGACAAAATCCCGCTTAATATCCGCTGAAACAATCTAATAAGCGGTATAATCGGTTAAATCGGTTACGAACGCTTACTTTTTAGTGATTTTTTACCGATTAAACGAGGAACACAATCGGTATCGCTACTGTAATCAACTTGTTATTTGGAGATTATTGCAGCATGTGTTTTTATTTTATATTTATATAAGCTCGCCTTTTATGAAACTCGTTATGATACTAAAACGTTAGGTCTTGAACAAACTTGTTAACACTATCTAGACCTGATAAATTGGTTAATGTCGAAGATACTTTGGACAAATAATAAGCCATATTTGAATGTGGGATAAGTTGGGTAAAACTAGGTCACCAGATAAAACGTTAAATACATATTTCTTTCTCAATGTGTTTATGCTTTATAGTTCTTCTTTTTCATTTACATTATTTCTTTTTTATTAAATTTATACTATTCAACTGTAAAATGGAACAAAAATCGACTTCCCTGTGTAAGATTTCATGTGAACCTTTTAATCGTTTAATGACTTAAAATCATGGGTGCTGTTTCAATGTTTATTTCTTAAATTCAGTCGCAGTTTATTGACAATAAATAATCGTGCAATTAATGATGACTTAAAACGGGCATTTTCGTTCATTATATAATAAAGATCGTTCAACACTCCGTGTAAGTTTAGTTTGAAATAACATCGCAATAAAATATAAATTAGTTGAATGTAAATAACCTTTCTCACGTGTCACGTCATGGCTAATTAATTAAGCGAAGTGTTTGGGTTTCTTACACAATTATCATGTGTCACTATTTCAAGTACGGAATACCGTTAGTGCCATTGTGGTTACACATTAAAATCCAGAGGAAAACAATGCGATAGTGATATAGTACGATGGCGACAATGCGATAGTACGATGGCGACAACGCGATAGTACGATGGCGACAATGCGACAACGCGATAGTACGATGGCGACAATGCGATAATACGATGACGACAGTGCGACAAGACGATGGCGACAGTGCGATAGTACGATGGCGACAATGCGATAGTGCGATAACACGATGATGACAGTGCGACAATACGATGGCGACAGTGCGATAGTACGATGGCGAAAATGCGATAGTGCGATGATACGATGACGACAGTACGACAATACGATGGCGACAGTGCGAAAATACGTTGGCGACAATGCGAAAATACGATGACGACAGTACGACAACGCGATAGTACGATGGCGAAAATGCCATAGTACGATAGCGACAATGCAACGATACAATGGCGACAGTACGATACGACTATCGCAATGTCGCCATCGTACTATCGCGCTGTCGCATTGTCGCCATCGTACTATCGCATTGTCGCCATCTTACTATCGCACTATCGAATAGTCGCCCTCTGGATTTGAATGTGTTACCACGATGGCCATAACGGTATTCCGTATTCAAGCATTCTTAGACATCACAAGATACACTGATAAAGCCAACTATCGTCTATGCCGCACTACACACTCGGGTTTAAGATGTGCAATTTCCTTCAGTTGGATTATATTTTTAGTGGTTTATCTGTGGAAGCTTAAGTATTTAAATATCCTTGATTATATTTGATTCGTATTACAATGTGATAAACTGCCGATAATTTCGTCATGTCGATTTTAACCATCACTGCTTTACTTCTATGGACTATGATATCAAATGTATCTTCACAAGGTAAGCATGAATTTGTCATGTAACAGCTTATAACATATCGTTTATTCTTATGAGTTTATTCTTATGATGGAAATACATAAGGGGATATTTCAATAATATGTATATGCAATGTTAAGATGAAGTTTGAGAATTTAATAATACATTTTTGGGAGATATTTGCATAAACTAAGACCTGATTTAAAATTTATTTCAAGTGAGAAAACAAATACGTTTCCACCAAGGGTGGGTTATAATTGGGTTCAATAAAATTAAAAGATAAAAGAATCGAAGAACATTATACTTAACAATGAGTTCAGGGTCAGCATATAGACACGAGATTAATAGTACCCACACATGGTCATCGAAACAGCACAGATGAAAGGGTCACCGAAAAGCCTTATTTGCAAAGGATACACAAGGGATTACTCTATACCAATATAAATTGATTAGATTTTAGTGCATTTGGCAAGCAAGTAAATACATGAATAGATTGTTCCTTCTAGAACATTCTAATAAGTCAACCAATCCGTAATAAGCCCGGACCTTGGTGACCAATGGAAATTACAAGTAGGTTTTATGTTAATGAACATGGGG